>NW_010168734.1:54905-60009 GCF_000695765.1 Mesitornis unicolor
GTTACGCTTTTTCCAGAGCTCCAAGATCTTCTCTTCCTCATCTGGAAAAGTTATGTTTTCTGGAACTTGCTGAACCATTCTTTCCCAGCAACAGCAAAGCAGAGAAAAGAAAATGCATATTGAACAGAAGTGAGGAAAAAATGACTTCACAAATACAATTTATTGTCCTAGAAACCCATATCACCAAACCACGTCTCAGTTTTTCAAAGAGCTTGATTCAGTGTAGACATGGAAGCACTATATTCTAAAAAAAGCCTAATAATTTTGAGACTAGCACTGAAATTTTGTAACAGGATTCTTCATTAATTCAACTATGGTTGTTCATTTTTTATTATACTCTTATTTTTGTTTCCTACAGAAAACAGTCAAAGGGCAAATTATTTTTCGGTTACAAGTTTGGGATTTTTTCTAAGGAAAAGTTTCCAAGTTCAAACTGACCTTTCAGCATCGGAGACTTAGTTTAAGCACAGGAACTAAAAGTAGTGAAGAAGAGGCTCCTTTTCACTGTATGTCTGCTCCATTTAAAGGTTTTAAACTGCATTTTAACATCTAGCCAAGACATCATTTCCAGATGCTCCTAAAAGCAGCCAGACTTCAGATTGCATTGTGTTTCAACTATGCTATGCAAGATGAATGTGTAGGAAGAATGTGAATTAACAGATGAGGAAAAAGCTCAAAGACCTCAGCTGTGAACCTTGAAAAGCTCCAACTTCCAGAGTACTGGCAAAACTGTAAGTATCTTTCTGGGGTTTTTTTGGTGGGGTTTTTTGGTTGGTTTGGTTTGGTTTTTTTACTTTACTTTTACATGTCAGAACTAAGCTACAGGTGGCTATTTCTTGCTGGCCATTTCCTGAAGGTCTTTTTTTATTTGGGGGGTTTTGACTACCAGAGACCACAGCTGTTTTTCAATCCTGTGTAAGTCAACGAAAATCACTACAACCAAAATTATGTCCCAGCTTCCTACACAACACAAGGAAGCAAATTCTCAGCATCCTTAGAAACACACAACAGAGCTGCCTGGTGATCCAGACCTGCGACGAGATTCAAAAGGGCCAAACTTCAACAAAATGCTACAGCAAGCACTGAACAAAAGCTCTGTGGAATAAGAATATTTAAGACAGGAGCTCTATAACAGAAGAAAACTGTTTATGGAGGTTATAATCACAGAATCATCAAGGTTGGAAGAGATCTCTAAGGTCATCAAGTCCAACCATGAACTTAACACCACCGTGCGCACTAAACCATGTCCTGAAGTGTCACATCCATGTGTTGCTTGAACACCTCCAGGGATGGGGACTTCACCACCTCCCTGGGCAGCCCCTTCCAGCATCTGTCCACTCTTCCAGTAGAGAAACTTTTTCAATATCCAATCTAACCCTCTCCTGGCACAACCCGAGGCCATGTAGAAGAGAAACAGGCTTTTCCACCTCTGACTTCACTGCTGCTGCTCTTTAGCATTTACACCAAAACAAGCAAGCACTACACGTTAGCCTCAAGCTTCACTTGGTGTTATAGAAACACAAGCAATGACACAAGGACTGAATCTTCCGATTTAGTCTGGTTTGTCAAATAGCAACGATAAGCAGCAACAAATGCAAATGCCTGAAGACAGTTACAGCTGGCATGCTGTTTGGTAACACTTATGTTCTAAAACATTAACTTAAATGAAACCCAGACCATCACAGAACTTGCTGGAAAAGTGTGTCCCAAAATTAAACCTACAAATTCCACCATGCATACTTTTTGTACTAATGACAGATCATTCTACCCACTAATAAACCCCAATTATTAAGACAGACAAGAAATTAATTGATAAACCCCCAACCTAGCACCCAGGCAACACAGCAGCTGGAGAAGAAACCACGAGCTGACAAGGAACACACAGGCACAGCCTGGATGTACTCTTAAAAAGGTAACAACCAGTCTTAGCACAGTGAGTTACAGTACGTGCAAGTCGTACATGAGCTTTCATCATTATATCTCAAAGCACTCAACAAAGCACTAATTAGGCCATGCCGTTTCTCAGTAATTTGATCACAGCCCCAAGATCAGTGCCAGAGACAATGGAGATGATAAAAGAATTCAGCCTTAAAGCTTTTTTCCTACAAGCCAGTTGACTTCAGAAGAGAACTGAGGATCTGCACATTTTACTTAGATCAAGCTCAGCATTCACAATAACTGCAAAGGTTTTGGCAACTGGCTCAGCTGTCAAGTCTCTACAATCTAATAAATTAAATATAGGTTTATGGTTTGTCTGTAACTGTGATCGGGCTATGGAGGCTGCTCACGTGTCACGGACTCCATGCGTAAATCACAGTATCACTTTTGGCCCACTTCTACCAACTGAAGCACTGCATGCACAAAGCAGTGTCCAGTAACCACAGGGCACAAGTCTATACACACTCTTATCAGTATGACAAGAGAAGTTTATTGTGTCAGAATTAGGAAAGAAAATTACTGATGAGAATTAATACGTAGTCACTACAGGTCAGTTTTTTTCAAGTTACAAAACAGAATTTCAAACAGATTGGCTTAAAAGACAAACCAGATTTAAAATCATCTATGGCTCAAGCTCAGCTGAGCAAAAAAGCGAAGACTTGCGCGCTCAGGAAAAGCATCATCAGTTTATAGACAGATATATGACTAATTCCATATACCCACAGCAAAACAAGTTCATTACTATGAGCAATCTAGGTTAGTAAACACTAGGGGTGGTTTGGGTTTGTTTTCTTTATTCACTTTCTGCTGATAAAAAGTATTAAAATACCAAGACAATGCACCACTGAGGAACTCTGTTTTTTTAAGTACACTCACTTTTTCTGAAAGATAGTAACATTCAGTAGGAAAGGTGTCAAAGTCTGTAGATCGTACTACAGCAGCCTTAAACTTATGCTTGGCTTCTTATCTAAAAAAATAAACAAACAAGCATTAAAACCATAAAAGCAAGTTAGAATGTGTGTTTTTTTCAATATTAATACTGTTTAAAAAAAACTGTAACTTTTCAACAAAAATTCTATTAAAAGGCCACTCTGAATGAAGAGAACCCATATTTCAGAAATTCATTGGACTTAACATACATCACATACAGGTAGATTATTAAAACAAAGTGGAATTCAAGATACTACACATTTTGAGAAAGTGAAAACATAAAGAATCAGTATGAATTAAAGTGTACAAAAGGTCCCCTGATTTCAAGGGGTTTACAATCAGTTTCTTCTCCTTGTTCCAGTCGCCTTCTCCCACAGACTATTCTATATGAGAGACCAATGCACCAACTTCCCTCCAGAGATGAGGAGGATCCTCCTTTCTTCATCTACAGATGCCTCCCTCAGCATTAAACAATGTGATATTTTCCATACACAGTGAACCACGCTCTTCATTTCTGTCTTTAGGTACTGAGCTTTGAGATAAGGCAATTCCTAGGGTAACAATATTCTGAACTGTCCACCTGATAACCAAAAGCATCCATTTATAGAACAGATGGAAACAACCAGGTTTAAAACAAAAGGAAGGATGGATGGGAACAGAATGCTAAGTTACAGAACAAATGTTGCTGCTGAAGATCTTGTGCTAATGCCTTACACAGGGAATAAAGCCACAATACTGATCAAAGACTTGAGAGCAAGTGAGAAAAAAGCAAACCAATCACCCACATCTATCTTTAAAACCTCCTTTTAAACTGAATAATCTTGTTCTACTCTTAACTAGCACTTCATATAAACTATCAAAGAGTTGAAAATACAAGAACTTAGTAGGAAAAAAAAAGAAAGCAAAAAAAAAAGTTCATTTTCTTCTCCAAAAGGACATAAAGCTGCCACTCTCATAGCCAGTCTCCCTAGCACTGCAATTTGTAAGTGTAACTACTTCAGGAAAGAATTAAAACCATGGCTTTCTTCACAAAAGTTCTGGGTTTGATGGTGACATAGAAAATGTATATTTACTCTTTATTTATAACAGACTGATAATGGCCTGATTATTCCACTGTACTATTTGATGGGTGACCACACTGATGAGTTACAGACTGTTCTTACTGAAAATATATACCACAATTGACCATATCAGGAAACTAAACTGGGGAACTAGGAAGTGGCAATATCTAATTTCTAAAGAGGTAAATTAAGTCTATTCAAGCTGAGCCTGATACCTGAGAATGGGTTGGGGAAAGCCTATCAAGATTCATTCACCTCAACACACCACTCAAGATGAAACAGTACCCAAGGACTACAGCCCATCTGTCCCACAGCAAGGAGTGTTTCTGAACAAACTCTCTGAGAGTATGCTAAAAAGCCAATTAAAAGACTGCTGAAACAGTGAGCGGACTCGTAAGTTAATACTACGTTTAGCCACAAATACATCTGATACTATGCAAGAATTCAGTTTTACCCAATATCTTACAATATCCTAAGCAAATTTTCCTGTTGTCTTCATACCACCTTGACTAAAAGGGTAAAATTTGTCACTGTGCAAAAAACTCAAGGTTATTTTGAAGTAACTTTGAAACATGTCTTTTTAAAAATCAGAAATTAGAGTCAGTTGAGTTAACAAACGCTGCTATGGGTCAACTAAATTCTGCTATTACCCTACAGTCGCTTCCTAATCATGTCACCAACAAATTGAAGGGCCATACTATCTTCAGTTTCCAGAAGGCTCCTGGAGGAGGGGAGGTGTGGGAACCAACATCTGCCAAACATAGAAATATCAAATCTGTCACAGCTGCAGTAATCAAAACCATGCCTTCCTCAAAAATTTCCCTGCTGTTAACATGATGCTTAAGTGGAACGCTTAAGACATATTACACATTGCAAGGCATCTAAGGTTCTTTGTTCAACTAATTAATGAAATAAAGCCTTGCTAGGTATTAAACTCTGCAATAAGGAAACTGGTTAACCTTTAATAAGTACTTCTTTAAAGTAATCACTGAATTCCAGAAGAATTAAAGAATCTGTATAGCACCCAAGGAAATAAAATACCTTATGCATAAAAATAGCGTTATACAGACAAACACATCAGTTCTAACGCCTGGGAAAGTGCCGATAACGTCAAAACCAGAAGCGGAGTAGCCAGCCCAGCTGCTGCCAGCCCGTTACTGCGCTCCAGAGCCCCG
>NW_010168734.1:60110-60730 GCF_000695765.1 Mesitornis unicolor
GCGCCCGAGCGGCTGCTTTTCTGTGACAGCTCAAGAGGCGCCGACCGGCACCGGGGCCCACACGAAGCACGCCCGCAAACACCGCAAGGCCTCTGGAGTCGCTCCTCCCTCAGGTCTCCGAGCCAACCCCCGCCTCGCTGACATTGCCCCTCGGCCGGTAGAAGAGAGATGCGGGGTCTCCAGAAAGCGGCCCCAAGGGCCAGACTCACCGCCTCTCACCTCAGCACAGCCGATCCCACAATGATGCAACCTCGCCCGGGAAAGCATGACAGGAAGCACCGGCGGGCACACCCGGCAGCGGCGACCAATCAGCGAGCCGCCCACTCAAGGTGCAATAAGGCGGCCTCCCATTGGGCAAGCCGCTGTCCAGCCGGGTGACGGCGGCGCGGGGCAGCGCGGGAAACAACCCTTCCTGCGCCTTCTGATTGGCCAGGGCGGGGCAGGGGCGAGGCTTCCCGCGGGGAAAGGAGGTGGCCGTGAGGGGGCCGCGTCTCCCTCGGGGGGCGCGGAGTCGGAGCTCTGCTCCGATTCTCAAAGCGTACGTGTCTGGCACGAACTGCAAATGGCTAAAAACAGCGTCCCGAGGCTGCCGTCGCTGCGTGTGCGCTCAGGCGGCTCCC
>NW_010168734.1:60740-64101 GCF_000695765.1 Mesitornis unicolor
GCTCCGGTCTCGGAACCGGCGGAGCGGGATCCGCTGTGGGGTTTCTGGAGCACAGAAAGGGAAACATCTTCCCCCGGCCACACACAAAAAGAAAATCCTCTAAAATTCTACGAGTGAAATCAACTTGGAGTTGGGGAAAGGCCTCCAGCAGCATATCGTGAGCCTGAGCCCTCGGCTTAGAGCAAAACCCCAGGCAGGAGCTTCCCTGGGTTTTCCTAACTTGGTACCAAGGGCATCCTCTACCAAACACATCACGGAAGCTTGACCTTGCCTCCATTAAAGCAGTGTTCTTAAATAAATGTCAAGTTACCAATTCTTAAGAGTCTAGGCACAGTAGAAGTTCCCTCCTCTACTGCTGCACTCCAACTAGAACAAAATAAACTTGTAAATGTGTGCCCGTATGTCAAAGGAAACTTGAAGAATTTTTAAAAATACTGGCTGGCAACCATAGCATTGTGAAATTACAAAATGTTTCCTTCCACCTATAGAAAGCTGTGGAAAAGCTCTTGACAGTGAAAAACAGGAGGGAGTCCTGGGAGGTGATGGCACACAGAATCCCAGACCGTTAGGGACTGGAAGGGACCTCCAAAGCTCATCCAGTCCAATCCCCCTGCTGGAGCAGGAACACCCAGATGAGGTTACACAGGAAGGCGTCCAGGCGGGTTTTGAATGTCTGCAGAGAAGGAGACTCCACAACCTCTCTGGGCAGCCTGGGCCAGGGCTCTGTCACCCTCACTGAGAAGTTGTTTTTTCTCCAATTGAAGTGGAACCTCCTGTGTTCCAGTTTGTGTCCGTTACTCCTTGTCTTATCATTGTTTGTCACCGAGAAGAGCCTGGCTCCATCCTCGTGACACTCACCCTTTAAATACCTATAAACATGAATGAGGTCTCCCCTCAGTCTCCTCTTCTGCAAACTAAAGAGCCCCAGCTCCCTCAGCCGCTCCTCATAAGGGAGATGCTCCACTCCCTTGATCATCTAACACCTTAACTCCTAACCAGGACAGACCATGGGCAAAGGAGCTCAGACCAATAACGGCCTCAACAGTTCAGCCGCCTCCACGCAGTGATTTTCAGTCGCTCCTAGAACTTCTATACTAATACAAATGTAGGCAATTGATTAAGAGCTAGCTTTTGATTTTCAAGACTAGGTACAAGATGAACTCACTGGACTGCACAGGTCAGTGTCTCAGTCTGCAGATGAAGGACTCGTTCAGACGCAAGATGTGTCACATTAAACAGGATTCTCACCTGCACAAAAGAAGCAAGACTGTTTTCTACACAGAATTTTGTATGTCACTCCAGAATAGAGGAATTCAATCTGCATCCAACTCGGAGAAACAGCACAGAAAATGTGAACTGAGGCCAGGCTGAGCAGGACTGACCAGCAGGACAGGGAGAGACTGGGCACATGTGCTTGCCAGGAGAGTGTGCAGTACAAACACGACGAGATTCCTGCCTGCGTGGATCCAGGATGTTCCGTATCCAGCAGGGAAGTCGGATGTGGCAGAAATCTGTTTAACCCATATTGCTTTCTAAGGCACCTAAAAGCTACGAAAAAACTTGTGACAACTCAGGACTGAAAGGAGGAAGACTTGAATTCTACCACCTGATGCAGTGTTGCTTCAATGGAGCATTTCATTTTGGCATATTTGGGGAGTTTCTGGGTTCTGGAGTTTTTTTAAAATACAATCTATTAACTGTAATTCAAGATTGAAGACAGGTAGGTAAGGGAGGAATAAAATGCAGAAAAGAGTAACTAATTCAAAGATGTTACTCATCTTACCATTATGGACCCAGAAAGCTTTTTTCTCTATCCAGACAGATTACTTTCAGGCAGCCTTGAATTTAACAGTGGCTTCCACTAATTTAGTTTGGTTTTTTCTCCAAGTAGTGTAAGCTTACTTGAAAAAAATCCCAAACAGGTTCACACTACTTCATGAGACATTCTTTTAATAAACACTATTTCATAAACTTTATCAAATTTGAAAGCACTGCAGCCTCCCCCTGCTTTAGGCAGCTATAACTTGTGCTTGCACCAGTGCCAACTCCCTCAGTTTGGGACATTAGTCTGTAAAACATACAGGTGATAAGGCTAGCTGACTTTAGAGTGGAATACCATTTAATTTCTGAATGGAATTTAAAACAAACACTGCTTTAAAATATGAACTCTTAAGCAATGGACAAACGTTGACTCTGCAGTTACTACACATTCAAATTTCCACCTTCCTCTCCCTGTATATTTTGTACTTCTTTGCCCTTCACTAGTAATACTGCTATCTACACAAAAGTCTACTGTCCTTATTCATGCATGGCCTTTAATTGAAACCATTTGGGCCACAACATTGAGCTTGTTTTTTCATAAACGATTTGACCATAAAGAAGGGGTGAAGAGGGAAGTCACTGTCAGATTCAGTAGTGCAGTGGTTACACAAACAGAAAAAACTAACAAGATTTGAAAACCAGTGGAAATTTGTAGCAGAGGGATCAAGGCCCAGCAGGAAGAACTTGGAGAGTCCCCTAACTATATGGATGAATGTCTCTGCTCTCATTTTTCACAAAATACTGTTTAAAAAGCACTGATTGATCCGGAAAGGTTAAACGGAGGAAACAAAACCCCAGAAAGCCTCAAGGGTGGATTCCCCTCCTTCTCCTCATCCTTCCCCCCCTCCTCTCTAGCTAAATGCCAGCTCACACCTCCTTCTCTCTCCGGTAAGGCCGCGCCTGGGCCTCGGCCGGGCCTCAGCGGCGGCCCCCGCACCCCGCGCCCCTCCATGCCGACGGCAGCTGCGGGCTGTACAGCGGGCCGTCGGGGTTGTGCTGGTTATCGTCGCCAGTCAAGCTGA
Organism: Mesitornis unicolor; assembly: GCF_000695765.1. Lineage (NCBI taxonomy): Eukaryota > Metazoa > Chordata > Aves > Mesitornithiformes > Mesitornithidae > Mesitornis > Mesitornis unicolor. Next base: position 63,584 of record NW_010168734.1, read on the forward strand.
GTAAACGGGAGAGCAGCCCCACCGGAGCATGTCTTCTTCCCGTCGGCGGGCTGGTCCTCCCCGTCACGGCGGTGAAGGCCTCCTCACCCCGCGCGTTGAGGCGCGAAGGCGCGGTCACCCCTCGCTCAGGCACGGGCACCATTTTGTGGGCTACGAGCGGGAAGATCAGCGCTCCCCGGGGTGGTGGCGCCCCCAGGCTGGAGTTACGAAGGAAGGGGGACAAGAGGCGCTGGCACAGAGCGCCGCGGCTTTCCAGCGCTTGATCACGGGCCCCTGCCCGCTCTGGGCGCCCCTTTATCCCCTACACGCTCGCGGAGGTCCAGCTCTCCCTGCAGCCATTACGCCCGCCCAACTCTAGCACCGCTCCGTACCTCACGGGGGGCTTAAGCAGTTTACGTACTGCCACTCCGACGGAGAGGAGGGCAACTGCGCTTGCGCGGGGAACTGAGCGCAAACGGTGTTCGTGAATAGGGAAATAACGTAATGCTCCCGGAGCGCTGAGCCGAACCAAAATGCGC
>NW_010168735.1:0-15315 GCF_000695765.1 Mesitornis unicolor
GGCCGGCCCAGCCCTAAACCACGACACTCAGTTCTAATTATAATTCTAAGCCATCCATATTTGAAGATAATGATGTAGCAATCACATGCATTTATAGAAAGGATACAAACTGTTAATTACATCTTTCTATTATGTTTCCACTTGCTTATTTTTCTGTTGTTAGGTAAGTGGGTACTATATTTAAGAATGCTTTCATTCAAAGATTTTTGTCCAATGAGTGAAAGAAGCATTTAATATCTTCAAAACTCTGTTTTCTTTTCCCCATAGCTTTTCTGCCTACACAACAAAACCAAATCCTGTAGCTGACAGGTTGTTGTGCTGAGGAGACCATAACAACTTCTTTTGTATTTGCACCAGCACTTTTGATCGAATCAAAATACCCGGAGTTATACTTGTTTGAGCAGCCCCACATTGCATTTTCTGGGCAAGTTTCCTTCAAAAACTCATAAAAATACAAATCCATAAGAGAAAGAACATTACACTAGTGACGCTGAATGGGAAAGAATCGCTTGGCCAGCAGTCCAGACATTGGAATGGGTATTTTTACAATATCTTATATGAAACTCATCAATTTACATTGAGTGGAGCTGGAAAACTGCAGCTACAGCAAAGACAAGAAGTCAACACATTACAATAATGCATTTCAGAACTCACTGTCAGCTTCTCAACTAGACCTCAGATCCTGTTGTATGGATTGCCCATTCTGAGATATTAGTTCTACTTAAAAATTATATACCAAGTGAAATTTGAGATTAACTCTCCAAAGGACATTTAGCTATAGGTGTGATTTTTCACATGTAAGCAGTAGCGTGCTTTATTTTGCACCTGATAGCAAATTATGGTCATTTGTGTAACCTCCTTTTCAGAAAGAGAATATGTGATGTGAAGTAATTCAGAATGTTAAATATCTAAATGCAGATAGTTTCTTAGAATATTATACAAATATATATGTTGTATTACACTACTGCAAAAGCATAATTTTTTATGCTGAATTGGTGGGACTATGTCCTGTTCCTCAGAGACAGGCAGCTCTCAAATTTTAATAGTTCAAAAACACATCTGAAGAATACAGTATTGTTATTTATGTCATAGTGACACTTTTTATTTGATCCAAAGACTAAACAGAAAAAATACAAAGAAGAGAGTAGCCAATAAATTTAGAGGAATATTATTTTCTATAGACATGATTTCTGAGAACAATAATAACATATTGTGCCACTGTTTGGGTCCACATTGGAAAGCGATAGTTAAAATCTGAAAGAAAATGTCTGGAAAGAAATGCATCGATACTTCCAATTTTCAATATGTTTAGTTTTCAAATAGAGCAACCAACCTGATAATACTGTGTAAATTACTGTATAAAGAGATTTTTGATGGTAAAGGAATAGTAAACATAGACCAAAAATCTTGTCTTTTTTTTTTTTATTTTAAACAATAGACCTGGAAACATAGTAGGTCATCTGTCATTTAAAGCAGGAAGATGTGCTTTTTTGAGACGTGTTGACTTACTTTACCAGCTAGACTTAGAGAAAGAGCATCAGCTGGAGAATATGCATGAACTATGCCTATCAGGAGTTTGGTGACTCTGAACATAGTGATCAGGAATAGCTTGAAGCACTCAAAAACGTTTACCAGAAGAAAATTTAAGTATGCAGGGCTTCAAGCATTCATGTCATCAGGGGTATATCTCCCTGGCATCCATTTGTAGATCCAGCCCTCTGAGTGGAGGGCTCTCCTAATGGAAATGTGGATCCCAAGAATGACTCATAACCAAACTGGATGGACATTTGGGTTTGAAGGTATGTGCCCTTGCCAAGATAGAATATGGACACATTTACAGCTAGTTCAGATATTGGAATAATCTACAGTGCTTTAAATGTGTGTTTCATTAAACTGCAAAGTCAGGAATCAACTGGGAAATTATCTTTTAGGTAGAAGGTTAGATTTCAAATCAAGAGATGTCTGTTCGTTTGCTGGAACCACTCTCCACCGACTTTGTCTAAGTAACTGCATTTTCTGTATTTTTGTTTTGTGTGTGAAATGGGAGCAGTAATTACTTCCTGAACTGGAAAGCTGTTGAGAAGTTTCAAGGCATGCAGTTCTGGATGAGGGGAAAAAACCTGAATGAGTAGAAATGCAATCAGAAAGGGAATGAGAATCACTGAATCACAGAATACCAGGTAGGAAGGGACCTCAAGGATCATCTGGTCCAACCTTTCTTGGCAAAAGCATGGTCTAGACAAGATGCCCAGCACCATGTCCAGCTGATTCTTAAAAGACTACAATGCTGGGGAATCCACTGTTTCCCTGGGGACATGATTCCAATGGCTGATTGTTCTCATTGTGAAAAAGTTTCCTCTTGCATCCAATCAGAATCTCCTCAGGAGTAACTTGTATGCATTATTTCTTGTCTTTTCCATGTGCCTCCTTGTAAAAAGGGAGAGAGAATGGACATTGATCTACTTGAAGAAAAAACAGAGAGGTGCAATGGTCTGAATATTTTTATACAAGTAATATAAAATAATTTATATTTGCTCCTGAAATGTTTTTAGTGAGCATCTTTCAGGCAATGCTGGAGGCCTCAAAAAGTACCTATCTGTATTTAAATTAGGGGAAAAAAAAGAGAAAAAGAAAAGCATTTACTTGAAAAGTATACTGTAAGGATTTACATTTTCTATTTCTAGAACAAGACAGCTCCTAAATCTATGTGGAAACATTATAGGAATCAGAGTGGAAAACGATGCTTGCACTATGTTACTGCATTTTAACACACACATGTGCTACCATGTGAAGTTCCTTGAGAACCAGGTTTCCATATTCATAACACTGACCTTGTTTCTGCTATTTTTTTCCATCCCATTTTTTGTCACCAAAACAGAGATTCAGCTGAAGTAAGGACCTTCCAAAATGGTGTATTGAAATGTTTATAACACCATTTTGAAGGGTCCTAACTTATCTGAATCTCTGTTTTGGTGAGCATCTCATGAGCAGTAAAAAGCTAAACTTGATCTTCCAGTGTTATATGTGTCTTTCCTGAGCTTCTGAGTATTCCTAATCCCTATAGAAGTCAAAGGGAACAGTGAATATTATTAACATGAGCTAATTGAGTTGCAGATTTGTAAGACATTCAGGGAACAAGCAGCTCATGCTTTAAAGTTCTTATGTGTTTGTGGCAGATGCACCCACCCTACTAAAGACCTGAGAAAGACCCAACAAAGACAGTGCTAAAGTTTCTGGCCCTGGTGGCGCCAGGACTGCCTCCCCCCTCACAGCTCATGTCTGGTCCACACAGTGGGGGTCAAAGGCGGGAACGTTGGGGTCCTCAGCCAATAGGGGGCTGACACGACCATGTATTGACCACAGATCAGATTCAGCCAAGGTATATAAATGGGGCCTCGTCGGAGGACTCATTTGAGTTGGTCCTCCTTGGAGCAGTCGGTCTGCAGTTGGGGACTCTCCCCTTGAGTTATGACACCACTTAAGGTAACTTCTCGAGATTGAGAGCCCTCTCATTTTAGGTGAGTGAGTAAGTGCACATTTTGGATTGTTTGGCCTAAAACTTAAGAATTCTTAATTCAGCTGTGTCTGGTAGTATTCCCAACCAGCATACTGAACCTGTATTTGTTGAATGTCAGTGGGATGTTGTTTTAGTGAATGAAGTTTTGTCTGCTTAATTAAGTTGCAGATTAAAGCTTGAGTTCATTATTTGTGTGCGCCTAGCCATTTTGGTGTGATTCCGTAACAGTCTTAGAGTGAAAAAAGATATTTAAAAGCATTGATTAATGAGAAATAATTGCTTTAAGGAAAAACATGAGATATTTAACACCATCAAGGTCTGAGCTTGGATCATAGTCAATGAAGAAGATATTTTATAGTTTTCCAGGTCATGGATATATTTGATCAGCAAATCCTAAACTTTGTTTTATAAGTGATATATATGGGCTTATAAAATTTATATAAACATACAATATAAACACTGAAGTTATAAATATTACAATACTACATAAACATTTCCAAATCCAGTGAAGAATTTAAGTCTGATATTCAGCATGATTAATGATCATGAAGATTTAAAAAGGAAGATTTCATTGAATTGTTTATAAAAAGTTGTTTAGAAGAGAAGTTTGGCTGTCTCAAGATAGTATTTGTAGGTAAATGCACACATCAGCATTCTGCAAAAGCTGAGAGGAAGGAAAAAAACTATCAAAATTATGTCCTTTGTGAGTGAAAAGTAGCAACCAGATTGTGAGCTAACATTACAGACATATATGAAAAGACTTAAATGTTCTGAATTTATCTTCAGCTATCACAAATTAGGCTATGCCAGAGCTGTACCAAGAGAGAGAAAAATACGTGTTTTCTATATCCTGCCTTTCATTCTGAAGATTCTGCAGTCTGGCTGAGTCCCAGATAAGCAACATAAGTATATTAAACCTGAATGCTCAGTCCTCGAGCTGTTTTTACTTTTCTTTTTCTCTTTAATATCTGAATTATAATCAAGGTGACTTGCTGTAGTTGATGGAAGAAATGTGCAGTAAAGTACTGAACTAAGAGTAAGAAGACGTTTGCACAAACAGCAGAAGGAGAAAAGTAGAAAAGCTGCTGAGATGACAAGAAGCTGGTCCATATGCATTCGGATTTGGTATAGTCAGTTCTATTTTTTTCTACTGGTAAATGGTATTAAAACAAAAAGTGATAAAAGAGAGTCTTTGGCATAAATAGGAACAAACAGATGTATCTGTATTATCTATATTGTCTGATTAGGAGTGGAAAAACAAGATATGGCCATAAATCATGCCTGAGTCATATAATTTAAAGTGTGCAGGAATTAAAGTAGTGTACATTGGTACCAGAACATGCCACAGTGTGTGTAAGGGACAAATGTAGGTTTCAGTCTTGTGAATAAAAACTAATCATATGGAGAGCAGATAAAAGAAGTAAGATCTATAACTAATTACAACATGAGGAATGATCTTTCTACTTTAGTTTTCTGAATGCACAGGAATGTACAACTACTTATTGACAAGTGTGATGCAGTATATTTTTTGTGTTGCTTTTGTTGTTTACAGAGGCTTTTAAGCTACCTGATCTATATGTGTTTTTCAGCGTCTCTTGAAGACTTTGTATTAGCCGTAATGGCATTTTGCATAAATTTAGAAGAGATAAACATTCCCAGGCTGTAATTAATGTTATTGGACAAAGCAGATGGCTCTAATAACACCAGTAACAGGCCTGTGTGATGAGATCCTTCTAAAAAGAGATAATTATTGCAGAGTTTTAAAGCTATATTAGCATTGTAATTAAATTTGTAAGTGGAAATGCTTTTCTAACAAATGACAATTAATACAATTATATAGTAAAATAATAAGAAATAAAGTAATATCATTTAAAACTTTTGAGAGTTTCCAAATGCTAAGTGTGAGCAGGGATCTATATAAGACAAAAATTTTATCATCATAGCGTTTAGAATAGGTAACTGCACTCTGGGCAATGCGTAAAAGCAGTTATGTTTTCCTTAATCTTGGAAAATAAAAAAAAGCTGTTTTAAAACAACAGAGAGAAGAATCTTGAGAAAGTAATGTGAAGTTTGGCAAATGAACCTAATATTCAAGATCAATCTGTCTTGTGAAAAGATTGAGTAGGTCTTGACAGTTAAGAACTAAACTCTTATCCCAGACTCATATGTAGACATGCAAAATGCTTCCACATTTCATGTTTTTGAACTGAAAAAAAGCAACCTTTCTGTTGCCCCAGGCTATAATTATTCTGTTTTTCCTTCCTTTTTGTGCAGACTGTTGCTTGTTCTAGCTATGCCATTTAACTTTGCTGTGGTAGGGAACAGAAGAAAAACACCCAAACCTTGAGCCATGAACTCAGCTGGAAAGCAGACACCAACAGATGTGAGAGTACTATGAGATGTCTCCCTTGTCTGAGCAATGTCTGACTGTGAGAGAGCTCCTTCTTGACTTTACATCAGTGCAAGGTTGAAGCCTAAGTTTCCAGCTGTTTGCTCTGAATGGAGTTGTGGAAAGTCTTATCTAAGTAGACTTCCTTGTTTAGCTATTAAATGGCTCCCTTCTGTAATAAAGATGCCTGAAGAGTGAGTGTTTTCTTCCAGCAAAAGCTATGAAAGGGCTAAATGAAACTACTCAACTTTACAATAAATTGAAGCAAAAGAGAAGCAACCCTCTATTTTAGCACCAGTCTCAGCTTTACTGCGATGACCAAAAGCTGAGAAGAGCATGACAAGTACCTATAGGCTCTCAGAAGAGCTGGGTACCTGTTTACATGACCTCCTTACCTGCTCCACCCCAGTGAAAACCATTGTATTTAATGATTTTATGGGCCATTTTGTTGGTCTGGATTAGCATAAAGGCAAAGTGGGATATTAGACCACATGAGAAGAGGGATTAGTTATAAAATTTACCTCACAGTGTGATTACCCAAATAGTAAATTAAAGTTTGTTTTTTGTTTGTTTTTTTTTGTTGTTGTTGTTTTGTTTTGAACACAGAAGAGGTTATAGTTTACTTGGACCAGAAAGAATGTTAATTTTTTAATCAATCATTAAAATGATAGAACATTTTTCAGGCAAAAGTAAAAATTAAATTCTTAGAAGTTGCTTCAAATTCACTTTAACAGAAACATTTAACATTTAAAAATTGATACAGTTTTCTGAAACAGTTGTGAGGAATTCCTAATTGTGACTTTGAAGGTAGAAAATGTTGGATTTTTTTCCTGAATTTGAGGTCTTTCCTCTGGAAAATGCACAACTAACTTGTGTATGCATATGGCTCTATGTGGTCATGCTCACATGTGCTCTCTTTGAATTAGGAAATAAGAAGAAATGGGAAAATGTCTTGATCTGAAAATGCAGAACACAGAAGTACAAAACAAAATAAGTGATCCAATTTTTTTTTCTGAAAAAAGCTTCATACACTTTTAGTATTCTGAAGTCTAGCTATTGATCCCAGTTATATGCTAGGTAGTTTTAGGGTAATTCCACTGATACTGGAGTTCTTCTGTCTTTATAACAATAAGAATGAGACAGTTTTTGTCTCTAGACTCTTTCTCTGAGGTTATTAATTTCTAGAACTAAAATTCTGTGACATTTACCACTGCTCAGAAATGACCATGTGATAGTTACTGAGCATCTTCATCATTATTCATTGGTGTTTGTCTTTTGTGTATTCTTGCATTCAGCATGTTTTTGTGCTTTTTAGTTTCCTTACTACTTGTGAAATTTTAATTGAATATATTATCCAGTATTCATCAATTTGTTAATCCCACGTCCTGATGTTATTGGAAATGGGCGATCTCTAATGCCACCTTCTTGCATATTCATGTAAGTCATATTTGTATTCAAGGTCAGAATTTATACCAACAGCTACTGTCAGGAAGTAAATTTTGTAAATACTAATGTATGTAATATAGTCTGAATACTGATACTTTGGAACAAAACCCTGTGTCTTCTCCTCTGTAGTTTTCCTTTATTTCCCTAGTGTTAGTACCATTATATTGCTATCAGCTTGTTTTATGAAGGAATTGAAGTTGAAAAAAGCAATAGTGCAATAGCAAACTTTACTGCCTGGACATATGGTAAGCCATAGGATCATTAACAATAACACATTAGCTTCTTAGTTTTCTGAAGGCTTGCAGGGTTTTCATCTGTTGTTCCATATTAAAGATACACATATTGTTTCCTGTCACCTTACAGATCACACTGTGTCTACAAAAATCTCAGTTACCCAAGTTTTCATCTGGAAACTTACATGGAACAGCTGCCCACCATAAGCAGATAATTTCTGTCAAGATTTTCTTGATTCATCTGTTAGAAAAATAAGGTAAAGGCTGTTCATTCACTTTGAAACCAGAGAATGTAACTGGGCTCAGATCCAGCTATATGGCATTTTCATAATGAGATTTGTTTGTATGAATAGATATCCATGAGGGATATTATGTTATCATACGGTAGTCATTCCAAAGAAATAATATCAGTATTGAATCGGTGGTTTAACAGGATACATTACTCTAACCATTAGACTGGGAAAACACTTTGCTATTTTTCTGACTCACTGGTATTGCCAATGAGTTAACTCAGCTCTCTGACAGTTTGACCATGGTAGCACAGGCTAGATGAGCCCTGTAAAATTATTGCAGGTTGTTTATGGATAGCTCAAATATTTTCTGCTACATTGAGGTCTGCAATGCCAGCACATCTTAGGTGTAATGGTTTGAAACCCCTAAAAATGGGTTGTTAAATCTAAGGGGGAAATATGGAAAGTAATTAAACAAGAATGGAATTTATATAAAGAACCAATGTGGAAAAGAAAGAAAGACTGAAGACTGGGGAAAGATTAGAAAGATCTAGAGAGTGACTGTTCCTGTTGTAGAACATTCTTTTCCAGGACTGACCCCTAAAATTCTTCCAACATACTCCATAGTTGTCAAGTTATGTTTATCAACAGCAAGGTAATATATATGTTTACAAGGTTTCACATACCTTTTCTTTTTGACAGACAGCATGAGATATTCTCTGTTTTGGCTATTCATTCTTATTCACATCCCTCTTCTCCTCCCCACCCCGCCCTGTTTGTTTTTTTTTTAAACCAGGATCATGGCTTTGACTTGGTATACAGTATTTTTTTAATATATACACATAAGCACACATACACACACACATATATATACAAATTATATAAATAACAGGAATGCACTCATAATATAGAAATACTTTATATATATATATATACATAGTCATAATAGGTAGCCACACTTGAAGAACTGAACTGGTGGCAAACTGTAACTGATGAGGGGATGATTGCATTGCATTATGGACTTCTTAAATCAGCTTCACTATCAAGAAAAGGTGAATGGAACTACAGTCTGATTCTGAGTATCTTGCCATGAGCTGGTCCACAGAGCTAACTTAGTACCACAGAGGTGGCAGATGAGGTCAAGTGAACAGAAGACAGATAAGATGAAAAAAACTATTGTTTATAACTAATAAAACTGATGAATATCTGTCAGTAGGTTTAAACACACAACAAAAGTGTAATTTTCTCAATGTATTCATGAATTTTAAACTGCAGTTTTGGTTCAAGTGTCAGCGAATTCAGTACTTTTCTTAGTATCTTTACTTTCTTCCACGAGGACTTGAAACTGGGCCTTATGATCATGGGTCATGAACTAGAGAGTGATATGTGGGGTAAAAACTCTTCTGGCAAATGAAACATTTCAGATTATTTCCATTCGAGCTTCTCTTCATGAATTATTTACTAAAAGCTGAGAATTGATACCTCATATTCTTCCTCATAGCTGGTATCCTCTTTGAGAAGTCTTTTTCCAAAAAGGAAATCCTTAATAATTTTTAGTGTATCTTGAAACCTAGTATGCCGAAGTAATTACAGCTAATCGGATTTAAGTAGCATAACAAAATGTTTCTATTTTAACTTGCGTTTTTCTTTCCATTTAGAATTAACTAGACAATATAACATGAATATATACCCACTAGTATCAGTTACATCTAAGCACCTACATAAATGGATGTTGACTATAAAGATCAAAAGACTTATCAGGCAGGACAGCACTCTTCAGTGATTCATTACACTTCTGAAAACTGTGGACAGTTTTCTATTAACTCTCATGGAACTTGAATGAGGCCCTTGTAAAGTTATATAAACAGCTTAGTATTCATAATCTCCTAACTCCTGAGAAACCTGTGTTAACCAGTTGTTTCTCTGGTAACTCAAAGGTACAGAGATGCTTTCCCACTGCTTGTGAATTAAGAATCACACAAACTTGGGGATCGTCATGATAAGAAATTGAGCAATAATAACAGAATATAATTTAACAGTTTCAGTCCATCCACAGAAATATAGATAATAATGTTTATTGAAAACCACCTATATTTTGCATAATATCCTTTTGATTAGGCTGCTAACCTAGGCAGTGTTACCTGGCTTCTTAATCACTCCTTCAGCCTGAAACGTTTTGGTTCATCATTCAATAAAACTGAGAGCATGCATGCATGTTTGCATGCATGTATGACAGGGAGAGCCTCTCATTTCTGTACTTGAACTGGATTCTTACATCCTGTCAATGGACATAGAGGGACTTCTAGACTGTATAATACAAAATGAACACCATTCTTAAAAGATTGATTCCCTGAAAAAATGTAGGAGCAATTCCCAAACTGAGTACCTATTAATCTGCAGGATTTCCTGCTTTCTTGCATGATGTTTTTTTCTATTGGCTTGATTAACATCATGACTTATCACATGACACGTACTATCTCTGGACAGTTGTTCCTCTTCTTCTTCTTCTTCTTCTTCTTCTTCTTCTTCTTCTTCTTCTTCTTCTTCTTCCTCCTCCTCCTCCTCCTCCTCCTCCTCCTGTTCTTTGTTCTTCTTCTTTCTTCTTCTTCTTCTTTCTTCTTCTTTTGTCTCTTTTGTTCTTCTCTGACCTTATGGGAAGCCTAGACATCCACCTTAGGCAGCCTGATGTTTTATCTGCTTTTTTCAGGCCTGGCTCCAATTTCAAAGTTCATAGTGTAAAAAGAAATTACCCTGAGGGAAGTTTATTTGAGTTTGTGAGAAAATAGTTGTCCAGTAATTATTATAACTCATTAACCTATTTTGAAAGCATTTAGCCTCCTATTGCTCACTTGGCTATATAGTATCATAGTAGCTGTAAAATCTTCTGCCGGTTAAAATATTTTTGGCTAATAATTTTCATGGGTTCAGGAGAGGATTGTGTCAAAGATTTCATAACAATTAGTGTCAAATCCCAAACATATACATATACATGTATTGGGGTTTTGGCATTGTTAATGGCTGCATTTCTTTCATGACAGTTGTAATTAATAGGTACAAACTAAATTTGCAAGAGAAATAAAGTTGAAACTACAGCTAAATGAGTTCTAATAGGCCTAAGCAGAACAACATGAAAAAAGTCTACAATGTAATTAAGAATTACAGTTGCTTGGCTGGTTCTAGGTGATTGTTTCTTCCCCAGGCAGAAGTATGCAAAGCTTTTGTATTTCCAAAGAAAATTACATTTGCCACTTAACTTTTTATTTCATTACATTAGTAATTTTGCCCAAATATCTGTTATAGCTTGCAGTTATCCATAAGACTCACATTTTATAAGGATTTCCAATTATTTTCCAAAATGTTGCTGAACCAAAGTAGTCCTGAAATGCTTTGTACAAAATGAGAGTGAATATAGTTTTCCTAGTTGAAACATAGTAAGATGCATAATAAGATTCAGCAAGTCCTGTCTTGTAGTTCCCTAAAAACAAACCAAACTGTTTCATGGTAGAAGAGTATCTGAAATAGGCTATGTGACACTTGTTTTATTTGTTCAAAGAGCTTTCTCTTTTATGATGCAAGAAATGTTCTCCATAATTGCTTGAGTAGAATGATGGTGAAATGTAACATAAAATGCAAAAAGGTAATACATAATATATGATATTACATTATCTGTGTTCCAGTGTGTACATCCCACTGTTTTAGTCTTTTCAACTAATAAAACTTCTTGTATACTACATTACTCTCTGCAACTCTTTATTTCATTCTCTAAAAGTCAGAGGAGTAAATTCTAAATGCACAATGAAAGTAAACGAAAGTATATGCTTAAATGGTCACTGAAGTTAATTCTTGTCATTGCTGACTGGTCATGAACCAAGTAATAAAATTTTGGTCTTAAGACCCAGTAGAGTCGCCACCTGTATTGGGTTTTCTGTGAGGGGTTTTTGATTGTGTCTTTGGTAACGGGGGAAGGACTATGGAGATGGCCCTTTAAGAAACTTCCTGAGAAGCTCCCCCTTTTCCTTTGTCAGACCCACCTCTCTCTCTCTCTCTATCTCTCTCTCTCTGGCATCGGCCCTGACCAGCACGGCCCCAGATGTGGGTGGCGTGGCCCTGGCACTGCCTGGCTGGGCTTGGCTGGCCCCAATCACAACTTAAGCCTAAGCCCTGCTGCAGCTCCATCCTGAAAAAAAGAGAGAGCCAGGAACTCCAGAACCATCAGAAGAGACCTGCAGCAGAGAAAGGAGTGGGGCCCAAGGAGAACAACTTTGAAGAACACTAAGGTCGGTTGCAGGATAGAAAGAAGAGGGAGGAGGAGGAGGAGACCGAGCCCAGGTTCGCCTTTTGCAACCCGTGGCAAGAGCTGGGTCGACTGGCCTGCAGCCCGTAGAGTTCACTGGTGGGGCAGGGCCACATGAGCAGTGACTGCCCCTGAAGAAGCTGTGACTCCAGGCAGTGCGCGCTGGAGCAGTTTGTGGGTGAGGGAAACTGCAGCTGTGGGCAGACGCATATTGGACTTTCGAGGACTTTCTCCCCTGTGGAAAGGGGGGGGCACATGGAAGCAGAGAAAGACACTGGGCTCAGTTTTCCTACTTCGGAGGAGCACGTAGCGTGAAAACCGACTGCAACCCCCATTCCCATCCCCCTGCACCTCAAGGCAAAGGGGGAGGGGGAAGGTGAAGAAACCAGGAAAAAAGCTGATTTGTTCCCAGGAAGAAGGGAGGGGTGGGGGGAAGGTGTTTTGACTTTAAGATCTGGTTGTATCTCCCATTGTTCTACTCTGATGTTGGTAACAAATTAAAATTGTTTTTTTTTTAATTCCTTATGATGAGTCTGTCTTTTGCCTGTGACCTTTTTAAGTGGTGAGAAGCCCTCCCAGTACTTATTTTGACTAGTCCTTTCAGGGGCATCATGGTGCTCAGTTAGGCACTGGGCCTAAACCATGACACCACCAGCCTGTAACTTGTGACGTTATGTAAAACTACATACCAATAAGTAGTTTCATCTATGCTGCAAACTTGTAAGTAACCGTTTTACAGAAAAGACAACTTCCACTGGAATCTTGGCATGCCCGCAAGACGTTGAGTTTCTTCTGGTTACATGATACTTGTGTTGATCCATTTAATTATAGCTTTTAAAACTTTGAAATTTTTGGGAAAATGGAATACTGAGACCCAGTAGATCAGGCTTGCAGGAGACATACATGCATGATTGTTTTCCCTGTGTGAAGGCTGTTAGGTCTGAAGGTTTCCCGGATTAGTTTGTAATTTTGCTAGGTTATTCTTTGAAGCTCTTCACCACCCTGCACTGCCTATTTCTTGCAAAATTATGCAGCCTAATGTGCAATGGGCTTGTCAGGTAAAGACTGGGTGATTCATGTTCCTTCCTACTCTATAATTTAGTGATATATCTGCTTTATACTGTACAAACAGATATACCTTTGCTGTCGCATAGTTTCTATTACACAGTTCAAAGACTGACTTGTTCATGTGCTCTAAGAGCACTCAAATTCCTTTGAAATTCTCACACCCAATAGGAATTTAGTGGGCTTTAGTTTTTTTGAATTTGAGGTTATTTGACCTCAAACTGTGTATCAAGCATTGCTAAAGTTCAGCTTACTGAAAACTTCTCTAGCTTTTCTTAAAGTAGACAGTTATACAACTGCATGGAGTTGAAACCATAAATCAGATATTATTTTCCGCATATGGCTGGTGATCAACATTCGACCCTCAAAGACAAGGCACTTAAGAGCATTCTGAGTGACAGTGGCATTCATGTAAGGGATGAGTTCTTACAGTTGAGTCTACCTGATGAACAATTTGGATACTGCACATGCATGCTATTTTCCCTATATGCCAAAATAAGAGGACAGGTCAAGGAGACAAGTAGTAGCTGTTGACCATGACCTAAGTTTAGACAATGGCATATTAAATCCTGCTCTTGGTGAAAGATGAGGAAGGGTAGAGATAATAATAATCCACAATCAGAGTTGTTTTTTAATTTTTAAGTTTGGAAAGTTATAACTTGAATACAGCATAAAATGTTCAACCTGTTTTCAGAATGAAAATGCAAATAAACATGCTTACAGAAAAGAATAGGCTTAGTGGGAGCAATATGGGAAGAGATATTTAAAGCTATAGTAAGGAATTTCTGTGATTTAAGACCAATGTTGAAAGAATGTAGAGGATTAAATTCTGATGAGAGACTAGGAGAACTGGTAATAAATGTAGAATGGTATAAATATGATGCAGAATTATTAATGTATACTTCTAGCCTGATTTTGTTTGGCACTGGTTGGAGTTTTAGGGTTGCCTGCATTTCGTTGTCTCTCTATAGTGTGTTTTACCTTCTGTGATGAAATATGGTGTGGTACTGTGTGATTCTTACTCTTTGGGCATCTCTTTTGCCTCTGCCCCTGCACCCTTTCTCTAGAATTTTCTGATTCTCTTTCTTCCTTCAGGGTGACTGGTGCCTGCAAGACTCTTTTATTATGTTGATGTAAAAGTGGTTTCCTCTTCTTGTTTCTTTTAAGTGAATGAATTAATGGAATTCTAGTTTTTTTCAATGTGTCTGACTCTGCCTTTCTATTGCAATTCCATCACTGCTTAAGCTGGACAGAATTAGGGTTGCCATGACACCATCCTCCTGCTGTCTCCCTGCCAGACAATTCTTAACTATTTTTCCTTGAGGTTCCATAAACCAGGGCTGATTAATGAGCTGATTCAGGCAGTTACCCCCTAAATACAAACTCTACAGAAATGTGATTAGTGCTTGTCAGGGTCCCTGAAATCCTCTTGCATTATTTTTGAATCATATTTGAAAAGTCATGGAGATTATGTGATTGTTCCGCTCTAGTCAGCACTTGTCAGGCTGAACCTGGTGTACTGTGTCCAGTTCTGGTCTTCACAATTCAAGAAAGATGCAGACAAACCAAAGGTGGTCCAAAAGAGGTCCACGAAGATGATCAAAGATCTGGAGAACCTGCCCCGTGAGGAAGGATTGAAGGAGTTAAGTTTTTTCTACCTGGAGAAGAAAAGGTTCAAAGGGGACCTTATCACAGTACTACAAAGAGCCATATGGAGAAGTCAAGGGGCAATAGGTACAAATTACATCAGGAGCAGTTTCATCCTGTCATAAGAATCAAACCTTTTACAGTGAGAACAACTATTCACTGGAACAACCTCCCCAGGGACTTGGTAGAGTCCCATCACTGGAGGTTTTCAAGATGTTATTGGACATGGTGCTAGATAAACTAATTTTGTCTCCCTTCCACACAAAAGGTTGAACCTGATGATCTTTGGAGGACCCTTCCAACCTGTTCTACCATTACTTGGACACCTAAAGCTGATTTTTAGCTCATTGGGTTGTGTTTGAATCAATCTCTCATTTAGGCTATTGTAGAAGAATTTGGTAGCTTTGCATAACACAGGCTCCTGATCAGAGGATAATTTTTTCCTGCCAATGTGAATCTAGGCACTCATCCTCTCTAACAAGGAGGGTCTGGTG
>NW_010168736.1:0-1005 GCF_000695765.1 Mesitornis unicolor
ATCCTTGTCCTCCTCCATTGCAGGTCCCCCAACTGCTGAAAAAGTTGGTGTCCCCGGTGACGCCCGTGGCCTCCCTGACTTTCTCCGGACGTGTCGTCGTCTTTCCCGAGTGAGTACCTTGGGGGCTGTAGCCACTCTTGAATGCAGCGTTTGATCCTCATGACACCGTAGGTGTCCTCCCATGGGGACAGCCAGGCCACCACTCCTGGTGATGTCCCCAGGCCGTAGTCACGCTTGTAAGGCAGAGCTGATGGGAAAGAGAGGGATTTAGGCACCACTTTCTTCTCATGGTGGCCTGGACTTGTTTGTTGGGTGATACCGTTCCCCAGGACTGTCTTTGGGGATGGGGCATCGTTGCCTTGGAAAGAACAAGGGGGACTCAGGAAGAGGTTGTTGAACTTGGGAAGATGATGGGGGACTTAGGAAAAGGATGTTGGACTTGGGAAGATGATGGGGGACAGGAAAACCATGGGGTTTTTGGCAATGTCAAAATGTGCAGGTGGTGCCATGACGAGCAACAAAGGCCAGTGGTTTTCGAGGTCTTCTCCTTTCCAGGTTTGAGACAGAGATTGTAGCCAGAGCACAGCCCAGGCTTTCCAAACCCTTTGCCAAGGAGAAGACACAGACCAAAGTGAACTTTCCACCTATTTGCGAAGGTAAAGCAACTCGCAGGAAAGGAGGAAGAGGAGGAAAAGAAGAAAAAGGAGGAAAAGGAGAAAAAGGTGAAAAAGGAGAAAAAGGAGGAAAAGAAAAGGTGAAAAAGGAGGAGAAGGAGAAAAAGGTCAAAAAGGAGGAGAAGGAGAAAAAGGAGGAGAAGAAAATGAAGGAAAAGGAGGAAAAGAAGAAAAAGGAGGAAGTGAAAAAGACTCGGTTCAGGTAAGGCTGAAGGCTCAGGGGTCTTTGTTGCCCAGAGAGGGGGGAGATGCCCCATCCATGGAAACAGTCGAGCTTGGACAGGGCTCTGAGGGACCTGATCTGGTTGAAGATGACCTTGGCCATGGCAGG
>NW_010168736.1:1499-1874 GCF_000695765.1 Mesitornis unicolor
AGTGCAATGAGTTTAATGAGAAACAAGAAGAGGGGGAAGGAAAAGGGGATTAATAAGGGACAAGGGTTATTGAACTCTACACAAAACCCAATGCCAGCAGTCCCGAGTGGAAGTGTCCCAGCAGTGCAGCCTCGTGGCCGCTGTGACTCGTCACCGGGGACACAGCCAAGCACTTGGAGGTAGCCCCAGCCGCCCTGAGATGTGACAGGAAACAGCCCAGGAAGCCAGGAAAAGCCCAGGAAATGAGGGAAAGCCCAGGAAGGCAGGGAAAGTCCAGGAAATCAGGAAGAGGCCAGGAAATCAGGGAAAAGCCCAGGAAATCAGGAAGAGCCCAGGAAATCAGGGAAAAGCCCAGCAAGTCAGCGAGAGACCAGG
>NW_010168736.1:2223-2590 GCF_000695765.1 Mesitornis unicolor
TCTACCCTTTCCTGCCACGGTCAAGTCCACCTCACCGAGTTAAGGTCTCTGTTCAGCAATCTGTGGGGTCCAGGGGGCAGGTCTTCGTTCACATTGGTGGCCTATCAGGATGGAGGAGGTGGTACAGAGTGCATCGGAGCCCACGTGTACACATTGTGGGGTCATCCCGCAACTCTGGAATGCCATATTTCCATCCGGATAGGAGAAAACTTCAAAACAATTGGTGAAATTGGTGACATTTCTTGGTGGCGCACAACGAACGTCACCGTTTTCCTGCCTTACCCACCACGTCCATCCTGGGCCTCGAGCAGAGACAACCCCATGGGTGGGTTTTCCCCTGTCCAGAGCAGGAGAAAACCACGCGGCC
>NW_010168736.1:2925-3340 GCF_000695765.1 Mesitornis unicolor
ACTGGGAGGGGAGTGAGAATAGACTGGGATGGACTGGGAGGGACTCGGAGTAGACTGGGAGGGATTGGAATGGATCGGGAAGGACTGGGAATGGACCGGGAGGGACTGGGAGGGAACTGGGAGGGATTGGGAGGGAACTGGGAGGGAATGAGATGGACTGGGAGGGAACTGGGATGGACTGGAAGAGACTGGGAGGGATTCAGAAGAGACTGGGAAAGACTGGAATGGACTGGGATGGACTGGAAGGGAACTGAGAGGGACTGGGAGGGATTGGGAGGGACTGGGAGGGGACCGGGAGGGACCGGGAGGGACTGAGAGGGAACTGGAAGGGACTGGGAGGGGCTGGGAGGAACTGGAAGGCACTGGGAGGGAACTGGGAGGGACTGGGATGAACTGGGAGGGCACTGGGGGGAAC
>NW_010168737.1:0-26781 GCF_000695765.1 Mesitornis unicolor
CCGAGGGCTCGGCGGTTCTGTCTTCATGGGGTCTGCGCCCTCGAAAGTACACCATCTGCCTCGGTGACCAGAGAGTGAGATTTCCAGTTGTTACCTATTCTTAATTGTCGTATTATACTTGGGATCTCACCCATTACCAGTGTCGAACAATAGCTTAATGTGTTGTTGCACTCAAAATACCCGGGCGAGCAGCCACCTCAGCCAGGAGCTGACACCCAGCGCATCCATTCCAGTGGTCTGTAAGCAAAAGGCATGGGACAGGTGGTATAAGCATCTTAAAAACAAACGTGCCCCAGTCAGGAAATTATGTAGTAAGGAAAGGAAATTTGGGTTTAGAAAACAAAAAACAATCAACCGCATCTAAAAATAGACCTAATCAGCTTTGAGATCCTGTTAAAATATAGTGATAATACATGGTGTCACTTAAAAACAAAGTGAAGACTGCTTAGGTGTTTTCATTTACCTGAAAGTCTGGACTTCTCAATCTGTCTGTTACTTCTCAATGCGTAACAGTTTTACGCATGTTTTGGGCATAGTTACAACATCAGTAATGCCTATTACTGTTATGTATTATTAACCCTAAGCCTAAACAGTGTTTGGGATTTATTGCTCTGCTCTAAGGGGAGATAATATTCACGAGATAAATCATAGAGCCATTCAACAATGTACGCTTCATATGGCATTCTTCTGCTTGGTTGCTCTCTTATCTTTCTCTTCCTTTCCCTTCCCAGCCCGCTTTCCTTTCCCCCAAGAAAATGGAGCTGTGTCTGCACTGTAATGATTCCTTTTTTTCCCTTTGATTCAAATTAACTTGAGGAGGAGGATGGGCACAAAGAGTAGTTAATCAGAATCTTGTTAAGCAAGCCTTATCAGTCACAGGCATTCAATGAACTACCATAAAACAGTTATTCTCTTTTCATAATCATCATAGACTGTCCCTTGCCAGGGATGACAATAGCTCAATAAAGCATCCATCAAAAACAAATTAAATGTAATGTAGTGTTTCATACAATACCCAAGGCTGTGGTCTTGCCAGCACTTAAGCACATGCTTAATTTCCAGCCTGTTAACAGTAGAAGTATTTCCCAGATTATCAGGAATGAAATCGATGCCCAAGTGTTAACACTTAAGGTTGAAGATTGTGGCCTAAATTTGTGATATAATTATGTAGATAAACGTGTATTGCGTCTTAGTAGTTTCCCTGTGTATGTCAACAATAGTGAGAGGACGAGACAGCAAACAAAGAACACTGTTGAATGCCCAGAGGGTGTTCTTAATTGGTCAGTGAATAAAACAACATGTATTTTTCTTGATGCTTCCTTTGTTGGTTTGGTTTGGGATTTTTTTTAAGCTTTTTGAACTTTATTAGCATAGTTACAGTGTGTTTATCGTGTTTCAGGATAATGATGCAAGTTTCTTTTAAGATGAAGTGTGGGGTTTTTATTTGTAGGTGTTTCAAGTGCTTTAGAAGTGTGTACTTATTTTAGGGTGGTGTGTAACCCTTAATAAAGAGACTTTATCATACTGTATGCAAGTCTGACACGAATACCCCATTGTCATTTAAGCAGAGCTGTATTTCTTGGGAAGAGTAAGGTTCTTAGGAGGAGATGGTGTATTTAGCTGTGAAAGAGGCTGATCTGATTTAGAACCTGGGTTCTAAATAATTTTTATAGGATTTTATGTGTGCCATCAAGATCGGAATCATGGTAGTTAGGTCAGCTCGCTAGACATGAGATGAGACATGAAAAAAGTCTCAATAAAATAGTTCAAAGTTCTGTCAAGCCTACTCTGTGTTTTCCATCGGAAGTGATAACAGGAAGGATGTGTTTTATAGAATGCATTTTCAGAAAAGACACATTGCCCAATTTGTATTGCATAGCTTAGACTCCTCCTCTGGCAGCACACTGAAAGTTATGGAAGTTGCAGAAATCTTAACTTCAGAAGTCTGAATAAAGACATTTTGGAGTTAAAGTTTTCAAAGTGTCATTCCTGATGGTAATTTAACTGTGATTAACATGGAGAATTCTTCAGAGACACAACAGTGAAAAGAGACTGGTCTGTGGGATGCAGATTGCTGGAGCCAGTGGGCTCCCACATGACCCAAATTTCTGAAATCAAGAATGCTTGCCGTACATAAAGGACTCCTTAAAAGAAAAACAACATAGGTCCGATGGCTAGTTTATTTTTTTAGTTTAGACAGGTACATCTCAAAAGACGGGAGATGTCTTTTTCTTGGAAAATAGTACGGTTCTATACATATCCTGAAATATTCACTTAAGCACAAAATCTTCTAGAGTTGGTTACGTTGACAAGCGTTCAGCTGGGTAACACGTGGCACTTTGTTGGCAGGTCTGCAATTTGACTGTTAAGTAGGCATTAAGTTGTAATTACATTGGCCAGATTCCATTATGCAGAGTTTTATTCTGCCCATGTGAAGTTTTGTTTATCTTTGCATTGCAATTAATAGCACTTGCACAGCACCTTAGTGCTGCATCCTCTACTCTAGAAATGTCAATGCTTATAAATACTGCTCTTACGAATAGTGAAAACAGTTCTTGGGCAAATATCTCACTGCAGATTGATGGCTGAGGTGGCATTAGTGCCGTGTACGTGGCATTATTGGCATGTACTTTCCTTGTTGACTTTTTTTCCCTCTTGAATAAGTGGATTTGAGCTTTGAGATTCTTCTTATGAAGGACATCGACTAATCATTCTGAACTGTTGTAGCCTACAGTTCTGTCGTGTCTGGATTTGGGCTCTGCTGGAAGAAAAACGTGCAACAGCTGCATTGCTGCTGCCTCTGCTACAGTTTTTTCATGAATGAGTATGGAAAAGATCTTCAGAAATTACAATGCAATGGTTTTCCAGTAACACAGATTTTAATCCAGCTTGCCCATTTGTCTTTATTTTCTCCTAAATTGTAGTAAAACTGAGTGGGATGATAACAAAGGAGAATGGCAGTTTGTGGTATCAGGTGATAGAGGGGGAAGAAACAAAGACTGGGGGGAGGGGACACAACACAGAAAAATAGGAATTAAAAGTAGCAGCCCCACTTTTCCTTAAAACGAGAATCCCTGTCATCTGAAAATCTGAGTTACATTTTTGGAGGTGGGAAGGGAAAAAGTCGAAACAGCTGGCCTAGGGTTAGGAGAGGACTGAAGCTGGCGTGTTTTGGCTTCAAAGTGCTATGAATCGCTGCTTTGACTTGTGTGTTATAATGCTGTATGTTTACAGCTTTTGTTCAAAAAAATTAGCAATGGCTGAAAAGAAAGAAGGAAGAAAACAAGCACTCCTATTCTGATCGAATATGTATAGGACAAAATAATACCTGTTAATCCTTTTCTCTATAGAAAAGTTGGTGTCTTGTGGCCATGGCAAATCTCTGTCATCAGTGCAAGAGTTGGACAATTTCGTATTTATTAGTCACTGAAGAAAATACAGATGGAGTCCTAAGAGCAAGTGTTTATTTCCCCCCTGTCTACTCCCACCCAGTGGTCTGTTGAATTCTGCTAATCTGTGTACTTTTTCTCTGTCCTACTGCACCTGGATTTATTTTAGGCTAAGTATAAATGTTTCAGGAGGATGGATGAGGATTACTTACTCTGCTGCCATAGAACATCTTCTGATCTAAGGTCCTGAGAGTCACCAGGGAAAGGAGAAAGATAATCTTGCACATCTTGCGATTCAGCCCAAGCTTTGATGTGTGCAGATCATCTTCAGAGCAGTTGCTGATGTAGTTTAGTGTCTTTATAATATGAGGAGAAGTGTGAGGAATGGAACACAGGTCCATGTAGTGTCCTTTTTGACATAGCCTCTCAGCTTGAAAAACAGGCTGCAGATGACAAATGTGCTTAAATTTCTTCTTATCTGAAAACTGTATAAACTGTTAGGATTTATTAGTCTTCTGTGAGGGATGGTGTTCTGAAAATCTAAGTTCTCAGATGTAAGAGCAAAGAAATAAACTAGACATTAATTTTATGGAAATCAAAACCTCCTTTAAACAGAGGAACATAAATCTTTGTAATGTGTTTGTCTGCACATGAAATAACTTGTCTTGTTAGTGATAGTCATCATTTACTCTGTTCTGATTTTCCAGAAATGTTGTTTACATTCCAGTGTTGTCAAAGGAAATCATCTTGGGTTGTGCCTGTCTTCTCACAACTGTGATCCAAGGGGGAAAAATATGAGTGAAATTTCAAACCACAAATATGCTCTGGCCTTTTGACATCTACTGAGTGGTTCCAGGGAGTAAGAGAACCTGAGTAAGTCGTACTTAGGTAGAGATGAGAGGGAGAAGGAAGCTCATGGCCATGCTAGTTTTAATAGCTGAGTTCAGATGTCTTCATTTTTAATGTATACAGGCCTCTTCTGCTGCAGCCCCAGCTGGAGGTTGAATTAACTGGGAACTGCATCAGTGTACTGAAGGGAGTTCAGAACGCACTGTGCTCTACTTTGATTTGAGAGATAATGGTAAAAAGTGAATCTGATCAGGGTTTTCCTTTCACTTCAGTGGCTCTGGAAGGTGCCTGGGTTTGAAGATCTCGGTGTCACTTTATGAACTCATATAGGGCACAATTTTGATAGGAATGCCTACAAATTCTTCTCAAAAACGTAAAAGATGTTCATTTCTACTAAGTGTATAGTAAGTGTCTTGATTCATTTGTATAATCTTTTCCTAAATGTATAAGGAGGCTTAAAATGCCTGGGTTTTGGCTGTTTTTACAAATGAATGTAAAAGTCAGTTTAACTGCATCTTTAAAAAGTTGTGCTTAGGATACTGAAATTTTCAGTGCTTGAGTTGATTTCTCTTTATGATGAAGTGTAATAGTATTTTCTGTCAGTCATCTGTTTTAACATTTTAACAGAATCCTGACTCTGCAAATGAAGGGATGAAAATAGGATGAAAAATGGGGATTAAATTGCAGGGGAACCTTTCTCAGAATGAGCTCAGGTAAACCGTGGCAGTCTTGCTCGCAGGGAAGGTTTTTTTGTTTGGGATGTTACGAAACTGTCCCACAGAAAAGGACAAAGCAATAGATGGTAAGGAGCAATAAAAAAAAACTTCTGGTGCCAGCCGCTGCCTGTACAGTGCATCACATGGCCCAGCAGAATCATAAATGATTTAGGAAGAAAAAAAAACCCTAACAGAGGAATTAACATTGATGTGAATGTCTGTAGCCTCTCTGGCTGCTTTACTCTCTGTGCTGTGAAGAGGATCACTTGCCCTCTGAGTTGTGCCAAGTTTAAGTTGCTGGTAGGAAATACTACATACAAAAGCATTACTTTGAAACGCCATTGCTGCAGGTGGCTGTTAGTGTCCATGGCACCTTAGCACGTGTGGCACACAGTAATGATGGTACACGTTCGCTCATTTTCTTTATGTGCATTGTAACCCATTTTGTTGCTGTTAAACCAAATCTGTTTTGGTACCAAACTTGGTAGCATCATCAGTGATTTACAATTACTGTTACAACCGGACCATATAAGGGGACATCAAACCACAGTACATCAATTAGGTACATGCATGCACTGCCAGTTAGTGAATAGTTTTCCATGAGTTATCTGATGTTTTATACAGATTTTTAAAATAAAAAAAAAAAAGACTGAACATGGAGAAGGAGTTAATGTAATCTATATGAGGGCTGTTAAGATCATCTGGCTTAATTTGGGCACATGTTTTTAAAACTGTCTAACTGGTGAGTGTGAGAGCATATTTCTGCATACATATGAAGAATTTAGACTTAAAAAAAACCTCAGTAATCTCAGAACTAACAAACTACGGAGTGCTTGTGGTCATTTTGCTTTTGGTATCTTATGTCTGCATTCTTCTCTTTAAAAGTGTCCTCAGATAGGAAAAGCAACAACCCCATCTAGAAGGATAATTCATTAACCAGTTGATTTTGAAAGTTAGCTGTGCATACTGTTGAAAATTAACAACTGCTTTTTTTATTCTGGTGTAATAACATCTATTTGACCTTGTGTTTCCACTTAACGTGTTTTCTTGTGATATTATGATTTTACATCATAAGTGATAATGGAGGTGTTTATATGTTTATTGACCTTAAGAAGCATTATGTCTTTAAATAGTATCTTTGAATTCTACGTGTTCCTGTAAATCCTGTCTGTTTTGTGGCTTCTGTAATCTCTGTCTTTGGCCAGTGTGAGAATAGGTACAGAAAAGCTACTGCCAGTCTGAAAAGATATCCTGGTGTTTCCCTGTTATTGACCTGCGGTAGTGTGGGGATTTGGAGAATGAAGCCTTACTGATTAAAAACACTCTTACAGCAAGAAGTTTTTGAGGAAGTTTGTGTGAGTCAGTGTAATATGCCAAATGTTTGTTTCAGATATGCTTTTGTGAAGCAGGAACGTTAGACAGGTCTTCCTTTCCTGCTTACAAATAGTAGGTCTTAATTTTACATAATTGAAAATGCCCATCTCCATCCTTCTGTCTTACGATTCTTTGAATTCTGCTACCTCTGTGTATGTTGGTAACTGTATGGGACTTGTGAATGCATGCAGACTAAGGGCTCCCTTTTCCTAAAATGACAGTGTTGACATTCATGTACTTCATCCTGCTGTGCTTCACCCTGATGTTCCCAGTCCCTCGATTGGAAGAATCTCCTCAATGGTGCTCTGAAGTTTAAGTCATTTTGTAGCCATGCAGTGGTATGGAAATTTTCTAGCCAAATCTTTCAACTTCTTTTCAACGTGGTTTTCTCCTCTTTCACATGAAATTCAAGCTGCTTTGTATTCTGCCAACGTGCCTGCATTGCTGTCATTTCATACATGCTCATTCCTCACTCTTGTTTTTCTTTGCTCTCAGTCTTGCACCTGTTTTCAGCCACACATGTACGCTTTAAGCAGCTCCTTGTGTGCCTGGTGCTTTCCCCTTAGTTCCTCCTGTAGTTTACTCTTGTTACAGAGCTGTTCCAGGAGTTCGTAAAGGAATGCCTTTTTCCTTTGTGTAGACAGAAAGTTCTTGGGAAAATTGACTTGACCTGTTGTCACATCTTTTACATTGTATCGCTGTAAAATAGTGAAGACTTTGCAATATCTAATTTTTGAGCCTAAATGAGTGTTTCCCATGTGTTTAAAATTGTATTAATTTTGCACTTTTCCTATTGTAGGAGGTTGGTGAGCCATTCAAAGAGGAGAAGGCTGTTGCTAAATACTTACGTTTCAACTGTCCAACAAAATCCACGAACATGATGGGCCACCGAGTTGATTATTTTATTGGTAGGGTTATTTTAAACAGAGAATCAAACTTTCTTCTTCTGATATCATACCTGGGAGCAGGAGGGGTGTTTTATTTCTATTATTAATGCTTTGTGTAGTAAGTACTGATCTTAACAGTTTGGTTTTGAAAACTTATGTAGGCATTGGAGAGCCATAAAATTAATCTTATCAGCCTGAAGTAAACACAATAAACTTCCTGCTCTGTGATTTAATGGTGTGAGTTGTCAAGAGTGCTGTATTTCAGAATAGTGGCTAATCTTACTTTAAAGATTGAGAAGATGTGGAACATCAGCTGAACTGACTGAGTGGTTGGTTTGGCTCAAGGAATGTAGACTAAATGTTAAAATAAATGTCATTAATTTTAATGTGTTTTTAATTCCATTTTCTCCTCTAGCCTCAAAAGCTGTGGATTGCCTCCTGGATTCTAAATGGGCAAAGGCAAAGAAAGGAGAAGAGGCTTTATTTACAACCCGAGAGTCTGTAGTTGATTACTGCAACAGGTAGGACCTAGCCTAATTCATCAATTTTATTGAGTGTAGTTGTCAAGATGTCTCAGTTATTTAGGAACCAATTTCGCTTAGGCTTCTGCATTCTAAAACATTTGTGGTTGTAGGTAAAAATAATGATTGCATCTTTATTACTGTGTTTGAGGGTGGAAACAATGTAGTTTCATCATCTTTGTTCTCTTAAGCTCTCTCATGCTTCCATTATGCTGCTTGCGGCAGCAAGATGAACAAAATGATTTTCCTGAATGTTATAGTTATTTTAAGTTAGTAGGATCAGAGCTCCTGGAAGTCTCCTTCCCATGGACCTAGTCTGCCATCGTGGCAGAAGCTGGGCTTGGAGGTTGAGTTGATGCCTCTCAAATGATCTGTCCCTGCTGCTGAGTGTACCGAGTGCTTTGTTTGGATGAATGGCATATGCTGACTGAACACATCTGGGGCAGACACATAGGGTTAAAAGGACTGTCTGCACTTGGACACCTCTGCGAAAGCTACTTAAAAATGAAGAATATGGCTAATATTTAGTCTCTTTTTTTCTGGCTTCTTTAGATATCTATCCAGCAAGAGAAGATTCCCCCCCCTCCGAGTTCCAGGGCTGATTCTGTGTTTGAACTTTAATCCTTTTGCTGGTTTCTTCAAGAAAATATAGAAAAAACCCATTATTTTAATGCAAGCAGAAAACTAAGTTTTCCTTTCCAGAGTCTCTGGACTGAGGAAGGAGTATGTGTGTTTGTTCTTCAGTTACTAAAGCATTGGATGAGACAACAGTTGGTTAAGTCCTTCAGCTGCAGCAGTGTAAAGAATCCCTGTGTAGTGTGCAAAGGAAATCAGTTCAACCCCCTGTTCTCTGGGACTGACTTTTATCACTGGTATAATTTTGTGCCCTGATGATCCATTCAGCACCATACTGCGTCTGCGTTTGGTTTCTCCTGCTTGCTTCTCTATTGCTAATAATGCTAAGGCCGTCTTTGGTCACTGAAGCTGTTTTCAGACTTGTAAACATTAGCACTACTTCTTGCCTTTTGGAAGGGATGGAGGAATATCTTAATACAAAACTAGTCCCTTCAGTTTAAAAGACTGATTAGGATCTTACTCATCTTAAAAACAAGTGCCTTCACTCTTTTGATGTGGCTATTGCTTGTTTTACCTGCTCTGTCAAACAAAAAAACCAAATAACAGGTCCTGCTCCTTCATCCCATGTCAATTGCATCAATCAGTTGCATATTTAAAACAAGTTACAAACTGAATACACAACTCTGCTTCAGTCATGCTATTCATGATTGTATTAGATAGATAATCTAGTATGTAATTGAGTGTAAACATTGTTACTGCAGCCACACTTAAATGTCTCATTTAACTTTTTTCAAGACTTCTGAAAAAACAGTTCTTTCATCGAGCGTTAAAAGTGATGAAAATGAAACCTGACAAGGATACAAAGAAAGAAAAGGAGAAGGGAAAGGCTGAGAGTGGGAAAGAAGAGGAGAAAAAGAGCAAGAAGGAAAGTGGCAAAGATGAAAAAACTAAGAAGGAGAAAGAAAAGGAAAAGAAAAAGGATGGTGAAAAAGAGGAGTGTAAGAAGGTAAGTACTGTCTGTAGGAGAAAAGACAAACTTGTCACAGAATGCATTAACTGATTGTGATGATTTCATTGGCTTAAAAGTATGGTTGGTTGGTCTAAAACATGACATACCTTTTTGCCTATTTTAAGCTCTAAAATATGTCTCTGGGTTTTTTTTAACTTTGGAGTTGTTCTGATTTTGATCTAGAACACAAAAGAGGCTTCAGTTGGGCCTTTGTGTACCTCACCTTCCAATGTGGACTGAGTTAATTGAGCTGCGGCGGGCAGTGATGCTGTGTACAAGTGGACGTTAGCATAGAGCAACACAAGCGCACGTGACCCAGTGTCTCAAACCAGTGCATCTGCACATGTGAACCAAAACAATTTTGTAATGTTTGGTAATGAGAATGTTTGGAATGAAATATTTGATACTTGGTGCTTGTGAATAGCTCTGTAACAGCAGGCTGCTTTTGTGTATGACAGCTCCACTGCTGATCTGCATAATGCCTCGTTTGCGCAGACTTCTGATTTACTTTCCTTAAAGTTCAAACTGCTATACTGTACAAATTTTCATGTGCTTGTTCACATCTTCTTTCCTGATGTTTTTTTTTATTAGCAGAACAGAATTCCTAAATTAAAATGTTAGGAATCTGCAGGAGAAACTTGATGAAGGGATGTGTATTTTCTTCTATGTACAGAGGTATGAATCCAGTGAGAATTAGGTTAGTGCTCAAAAGTTATTCCAGACACTCGTAATTTCAATGGCACGTTTAGTGAGAGGTACAGTCCGTGTTCAAAGGTCTAGATCTCAGAAGAAAGCTACATGGCTAATAAGAGAATTGGAAAGAAAACAATCTTGCTGGCAGTCTAAACATAAAGCCAGTATAAGATTATCTCACTCTTGAAGTACTTTAAAATGCTGTTTGTTAAAGTTAGGCACTCCACCAATGAATGCCCTGTCATCTGGAGAGTTACATTATTAAATGTAATGTTATTTTTTAAACTAGCCATTAATTATTGAATTGATATTTTAGTGGATTATATAAGCCAGTGGGTAGTAGCTTGAACAACAACACAGGGCAAAAATTAGAAAGGTAATTCAAGCAAAAAAATAAGCAAAGAGAAGGAGACAGGGAAGAGGAAACACAGGATGCAAAAAGAGACTGAAGAGGACAGAATAAACAGGCAGAAACAGACTCTGAAAGGATGCCCGGGTGGTAACTGCACTAAGGTACCAAATCATTCTAATAAGCATAGTGATTTTGAAGTGTTGTATCCTCTTCTTGATCTGCGTGCAGACTTTCTGTTAATATCAGCAGAGCTTTGCTGTGCATTTGAAGACATGATGTAATGGTCAAGTCGGTCTAGTCCTTAGATACTGACTAAAAATAAATTTTCTCTTTCCTTAAAATTTTCCTTTATTTTTGAGGTACCCAGTATGTAATAAATGAGAACAGCATAAAGCATCTTTACTTTAAAGTGTGAACATGATCTTAAGTTTGTGAGAAGTTATCAGACTCAATATGTAAAAACACTAGAAATTAAAACCTTCTGAATTTTAATTACCTTTTAAGTATATATAATTTGTATTTGTCCTCAGGATGAGACCCCAGGAACACCCAAGAAGAAGGAAACTAAGAGGAAATTTAAACTTGAGCCACACGAAGACCAAGTTTTCTTGGATGGAAATGAGGTAAGATTTCTGGGCACTTTCTGACTTTTAGTGGCAAGGCACCATTGCAGGATAATGGGTTAATTTACTGCACTTCTGCAAACTCTTTCTTGATATGTTGAAAGAAAAATTAATGGCAGTGTGATGGCTGATCTTGAAACATTAGTTTTTTAGATATTTGCAAGGAGGTCAGAGGGAGATAAATGTAGGACAGTGACTTAACAAGAAAAATCTAAAAGTGAAACTTAATTGCCAGTAGTTTACACCTTAGCAGCCATGAGGTGAGATGTTTGCTCTCGGGGTGTGATGGGCACTGGAGCAGGCTGCCCAGAGCCATTCTGCAGCCTCTCTGTATCTTTATTTATACATAAAAGTTCTTGCCTTGCTCTTGTTTCATCCCAGCTCATACAGAATCACACCTACCTGACCCTCCCTCTTGTCTTTTACATGGCGTAACCAGGATGGCGTGCAGCAGTCGAGATGAGGGTGCAGTGCTCTATCTGCAGTATAACAGTATTTACTTAACATCATTTACTTTTTTGTTTATTAATAAGCTGACATTTTTTAAGAACTGCAACTCCCAAGAGCTTTTTTTTTTAAGTAGTAGCTAATTTAGAGCCAATCTTTGTGTATTTGCAGTAGAGCTGTTTTTTCTCTTCATTATTTTGCACTTACAAACGCTGAATATTACACATGATCTTACTGCCCAGTCACCAGTCATGATCCTCAGTTTGTGTGGGCTCACAGAACAGCTGAGTGGCAGCAAAGCTACACCTGCTTATAGTCAGCTTTCACACCCTGGGAGAAGTTCTTGTTGCATCACACTGAAAAAGTCTATTCAAGGTGTGTCCCCTCCTGGTACTTTGGATTAACACATACATCTGCTAGGAGGGTTGCTGGTTTCTAATAATCAGCAGCTTCTTTTTGCTGTTAAAAGCTGAGATTCAAACCATTTAGTGAGGGGAAAAAAAAAAATCCTATTTCTCTAGCTCACAAAGTTCTGCTCTTTACCAAGAAGATTTTTTTTTTATAAGGCTGAGAAAATCTGATTCAAATGGATCCACAGTTCTGGAACAAACATTTGTTACAGAGTGTTGCAACTGCAGACATTTAGATAACAGTGCACTGTGGAACAGATGGTACAATTACACTTACCTGAGGCCATCAAATGAGGCTTAAGCTGAACTGAGCATTTACCTGGTTGCCTTTTTCCATATGTTCAGTCTGGTTTTTTTGTCTTGTCTTGTGTTTTTTTCTTAAGGGTATATTTTCAGAGCTAGGTGTATTTTCTGTTTCCACTTGGTGGACCTGAGAAACTTTTTTTTTTTTTTTACAAAAGCTTTTGGCTTCATGCTGAACAACATGAATGAGTAAAGAAAGATAAAACCAACCCTTGATTCAGTGATATTTCTGAATCTTTCATTTCCCCATCAGTTTTACTGTCTGATTGTTTTCCCCAGGATTTTACGTCACCTCTAAGTTACTCTGGATACAACTTCTTTCATGAAGTAATTCTTTGAGAGATCCAGTCTGAGATTTCCACGTTTTCTAACACAGTACAGAAACTCCTTCCCTTCCCTCTTCCTCCTGGCTGGAAGCCTCCAGCACAGCCAGCGCCCTGCCCGGCTGTGTGCGGTGTCCTGTCTCAGCAGTGCGGTGTCCTTAGGCCTCCTGCCATGAGGCTCAGATTGCGATCAGCACACGGCCAAGGCAGGCAGCGCGGGCACGCAGGCGTGCAGCCCCTCGGCTGGCTCTCTCCTTTTGCACCTCTCTCACTGGCAGAAACCTGTTTCACGTCCTGTTTGAAGTGTAGCCCTGCCTGCAGTACACGACCCCTCGCCCTGCTCCTGCCGATACGGTACTGGCCGCAGCAGGGCCCTTTGTTCAGCACCAGGTATTGCAGCACGGCAGTAAGCATTTGGATGAGGGAATAATGAAATCGTTTATCAGAGAGCTCGTTTTCCAAGTGTAAACCAGATTATTTCTGTTGTAGGTGTATGTGTGGATCTATGACCCTGTTCACTTTAAAACATTTGCCATGGGACTTGTGCTTGGTAAGTAACGGTAGATATTAGTGAGCACATCATAAATGTAGGCATAGTATCAACAGGCATACCTGCCCTTGGGAAGGTTTGTCTTTTTCCTGGACAAAGCTTTTGCTCTTCAGTTTCAGAATGTTTTGATACCATTTACATTATGTGAATTTTGATCTCGGGATGGAGGGGGCTACATGTGTTAAAAACAAACAAACAAAACCAAACCTGAAATGTGCTTTAGCAAATGTTTGAACTTGCACAAGTTTGCAAGCTGTTTATTTCTGTGCTTTAAGCTAACGAGTAAGTTGTCCAATGGGCAAGTGTGGTGGGTTATATTAAAAATGTGGAAGATGTAAAGGAATTATTTTAAACTATGAGTGATACCTTTCTGACCTTAGAGCTCGTATTTGTGTAGCATAAGCCCAATCAGTTAATTTTATTTTTTTACTCTAAATTAGTATTGATGTTAACCGACATCAGTGAGCTAACAGATCATTGTACTGCCGGTCCAACACCCTTGATCTGTACATTCCAGCTTCCTCACCCTGAGAGAACCTTTCCTGAGAATCTGTGTCATCCCTTGGGGCTGTATTCAGGCCTTTGACCAGTCCTTGGGGGCACCATGATCTCTATCTCGCTCCCTGCACCCATGTCCTGCTGTTCTGGTTACAGGCAGCTCACCTGTTTGCTCCTGCCCTCTCCTCAGAGGTGCTCTCCTTGCTCTGTTGACCAAGCACAGCGACTTAGAGTTGCTGGATGTGGTGTCTCTCTACCCAGTATAAAAGCAGAAGTGGGACTAGACAAGGTTTCAGTCAAGGCCTAAAATACTATCAGTAACTCATACTGTGCTAAGCCAGTACCTTGAATAAACGGTAAGCCTAGAAGCAGTATACACATACCAGGAAAACCAAATTGTGCTGCTCATGCTTTTCTTCTTACCCTTCCATTTAGTGATTGCTGTTATAGCTGCCACGCTGTTCCCGCTCTGGCCAGCAGAAATGCGTGTTGGTGTTTATTACCTCAGTGTAGGGGCAGGCTGTTTTGTCGCCAGTATTCTTCTCCTTGCCGTTGGTAAGTGTTGGTCATTGTCATTTTATCAGCAGGTGAAGTCTAAAAGGGCAGAGACACAGCGTGCGTCTCAGATGTGGTCTGGGATGTGTCACTGTCTCACTTCCCAGTGCGTTGTTAGCAATAGCCAGACTGATTTCTTGTCTGTATTTCCCTCTAGCCACTGGGTGTCAGCGTTGTGCCACTGAAAGAAAGAAGGCACAAGCTTCTGTCACCTGTTTGTGTTTCCTGTATAGAGAAGAGGAGTTTAATGCCTCCCTTAAAAAAAATAAATAAAAGGGGATAAACCAAGCCGTACATAAGAACAGATTCAGTGGCAAGAATAGTGTAACCAGGATTTTAAAGCTTTCTTCAGCTTGTATTTCTTTAGCAGAGGGGGTAAAGTGGTAAATCATAGATAAGAGATGTGGTTAATGGGGTGGGGGAGATGTGGTGAGAATAAACTATTCTGCAGTGCTATTCCAGAAGGAGACGTTTTTCCCCAAGGTCGTCCCTGTCCCTGGCTTTGGGTGGGTGTTAGTAGTGGGTTTTTCTTACCCCATGGCTGTACAGTGTGGATGTTTATAATAGAGCCCAAAATTGCTCTTTTCTTTTTCTGTACAGCTCGCTGCATTCTCTTCCTTATCATCTGGCTCATCACTGGAGGAAGGCATCACTTCTGGTTCCTGCCAAATCTTACAGCAGACGTGGGATTCATTGACTCCTTCAGGCCCCTGTACACACACGAATACAAAGGACCAAAAGCAGACTTAAAGAAAGAGGAAAAATCAGAATCCAAAAAGCAGCAAAAATATGACAGTGAGGAGAAATCGGATAGTGAGAAGAAGGAAGAAGACGATGGGAAAACAGAAGCAACGAGGAATTCAGGAACAGACGGCTCAGGAGGAGAGCGACATTCAGACACTGACAGTGACAGGCGTGAAGACGACAGGTCCCAGCACAGTAGTGGAAATGGAAACGACTTTGAAATGATCACAAAAGAGGAACTGGAACAGCAAACAGATGAAGGGGATTGTGAAGAGGAAGAGGAGGAAGATACCGAAAGTAGGCCTTCACATGAGAAGTCATAACTCACTGTGGTTTTGGGACTAAGTATGTGCAAATGGTTGGATTTTCTTTGTTGGCTGATCACCAAAACATAGACCATACAGTAGCATCTTTGTTTGCTGAAATATACACGTTACCAAACAGTTTTATATCTAGTTCCTTCTTTTTTTTTAACCATTAACTTGATTACTTGGTACTGCGTTAATCATTAATATCCATTGACAGAAGTTTTATCAATCTGACAAGTTTTCTATTGATTGATAGAGTGCCCAGATCGTCCTCAAACTTCCTGAAAACCATAGGTTTCTGGTACTTGCAAAACTGGTCAATTAGTTTAGCTTCTCAAACTTGCTTTTGTAAAACAGGTAAAAGTTGAATGACCAAATCTCAGATTACTCCTAGTTACACTCATTTGATAGCTAGTTAGGTAAAGCCCTTCTTAGCCCACAGCTTTCCTGATATTTTTCTTGATTTTATTTTCAAAAGGTGGTGAAAATTTTCCTAAGAAAATAGTTTTAGCAGAAGTATTTTGCTGAAAATATGAAAAGCTGGTAGTGTTGAATTTGGCTGCAGTGTTCTCTGGTTCTCCAGACTGTGGGCCAGCAACTGAGGAAATCCAAACTGGTTTTGTACATCTGGTTCAGAGAAAGATGTCATCTCCAGCAGGTGAAGGAGGCAGCACCGTTTGGAAACTATAGCTGTTTTCTTTCTCCTGCTCCATCATAATTAAAAAAAAATGTATTCTGTACATAATTTAGAAATAAAGCAAACCATTTACTTTAACTGCTACTTATTATTTTAGAGATTTGATCCAGCATTCAGTTTGTATTATTAAAGCCATTTTGTGGTGTATCTATTGGAAAAATGCAAGTCAAGAGGACCTCACAGAATATTTGTGTATGATTGGTAGCTGTTCCACAAGAGCTTTAGTTTTGTGCCAACATTCCATGTATTTGAGTAAATTGATCTTTATTAAATGAAAGCAAACAACATAGCTGTATGTATGCCTTAATGTTAAAACTTTCTATATTCTGGAACTGGAATACTTTTTAAACCGAAGAGGCAGGAGAGCATTTGTCTGTTCAGAAATAGAGGTAACTCAGAGCTAATATGAAGTGACCGTTAATAATTTGTTTATAAGTATCTCAGAGTAGTTTGCACAGTTTCTCTTGCACATCCCTTCCTGCTGGACACTTGGAGGATTCACCGTATGCTTTGGTTAACTGAGCACTGAAGAAATGATGACTTGGCATCGTTTCTCTAGGTGGTTTTACCAGTAACTATACACTCGGTTTTCTCCCAAACCCAGAGAAAGATAAGGTTAAGCTTGATGTTTTAATAACTGACTTAGAGAACTTTTTTTTCTATTCTAAATTGCTTTGCCTTCCTTCCAGCATTGGCATTTTGGATGAAGATGCTAATTTTTCAGATTGTGCAAATCTATACATCATTCTGGGTGTGTTGATAATCAACGAATCATTGATATGGTGTACTTGCTTCTTAAATCTCCTGAATATTTACTCCATAAGGAAACAGATAAATTGGATCACTTTTTTTATTAATATAGCTAAAAATTAAAGGACCCGTTACCAAAACAGATTGACTCCTGGACACTTGTGTGTTATCACTGATTAAAATTGCTAACGAAGTTCTGTTGCTGTCTTCAGTACCCTACTGAGACACGTGTTATGTGATGATGAAGCATCTTGACCAACAGCTGCCTTTTTACTCCTACCAACAGCTGCTTTCAGATGCTCTTTACACCTTGCTCACAGAGGCTCCTTGCCTTTGTGCTTGCATTTCCCATCTTCATGCCAAGTATTGAGGACAGAGCTGCCTGCCTTTCTGTGCAAGGATCTCCCACTCCTTGGCACTGCAATTCATGGTACAGCTCACCTGAAGAGCTGATACTGCATCTTGTGTGGTAACTCCTGCTGTTTACCACCCAATGCAGAGTTACAAAAATCTGTTCTGTACTGAAGACACCCTCGTAGTTCATGATGTCAGAGCCCTGCTGGTTCCAAGGGAGCGAAAACAAGGGTGGCTGGTCATAGCCATTGACAAAGGAGAGCGTGGCTATACACTGAACACGTGCACTGGCACCGTGTCTAGCAGTGCTTCACAGCAGGCAGCTGAGCTACTGCCACTTTTTGAAGAAATGAACGTGGAGGATTTCAGTTGTTTCAAGTATGTTTCATTCTAAAGGTGAAATAACAACACTGCTGAGAAAATAAAGTTGAAATAGTCAAATAAACCTTTCAGTGATGTTGCCATCTGCTTCCTGTTAAGTGGATGTGTACGGTCCGCCAGTGCTACCCACCTGCGGCCTGGGGATGTGTTGAGAGTTCAAAATTAACTATCAGAAATTCGTACTGTCACCTTAATAGAGTTCCACAGACACAGAAATTGAATAAGCCTTCAACTCTTACACTTGCTGTGCAGTGAACAACTGGATTAGTGGGGAAAAAGATCTTGTTGCACCTGGAGCTGTGCTGCGGTTAAGGAAAGGGCTTCGTGACCCATTACTGTCATCTAGTATTTTCTACAAATATTCCCCAAATACTTCAGAATTATTTTGGAATGAGGTAACGAGAGAAGTGATTACAATATGCCAGTAACAGTAAAACTGTGAGTGGGCTTAGGGTATCCTGACAAACACTTCCAGAAAATCACAAAGGTACTTGGCCAGGTTTAGTTATTTAGCAGGCCTCTTTTCCATCAGGTATTTCAAAGTTGTTCTTACTGAGTTTGACTCCCAGAGTCTAGGGTGACCTTATGGGAACAAGTATATATGAATATATATTTAGTGAAGTTATTTAAATAACTATTAAAATGTCCTTCCTGCAATAAAATTTTATAGTGGTCTTACTGATACTCCCAGTGTTTTGTATACCCAATATCATTTTCTGATTATTTTTCTTTGCAAGAAAATATTATTCCTAACTTTTTTTAGAATTCAGTCATTACTGGCAAAACATAAATGAGTATTCAATGCAGATCAGTACTTAGCAGATGTGGTACTCTCAAGTATGCTCTGCTCTGGTTCAATAACCTCAGCTCACTTGCGGTGTTTTGGGGTCCTTACACAAAGGCAAATCATTCTCTAGCAATTAAGAAATAATTAAAAATTATTCTTTGACAAACTTGGCGTATTTATTTATCTTTGGAAGTGTTACAGCACTGGTGGGGATGCTTGTGACAATAAACAATTTTTGAATAGCAAAGTATCTTAATAGCAGTGGCTCGGGGAGCATTTACTGTCACTTGCTGTGTATCATACAGCAGATTTAAATATATATATTTTATAGGAGATACACACACACACACACACATATATATATATTGTTCATTTAGGCCTGTTTCAGTTTCTGTTTGAAATAATACCAGATGGAGTGCACAGAGCACCACACAGCATGAAGGGCAGATAAAGAAAAATGGAGAACATCTCAATCCCTCAGTCAACTCTTAAATTGCACTTTAACCAGGACTTGCCTTCCTTTTGTTAGACCAGGGGACAGGCTGACAGAAGCATCTGCTTTATGTAAACACTAAATGTAGAACAGTGGAAAATACACCTGCCTGGCTTAGCCCTTTCTCTGCCTTCCTGCAGCCACCTGCATTTCTCCCAGCAGGTAACAAGCTGCAGCACTCAGCTCTAAGAGCCTCCTCACAGGGGAGGCTCCTCTCAGCAGCTCTGGGAATATAATTCTTTTCTAATAGGGTCACAATGACAGCAAAGTACTATTCAAGCCTCACAGTTGGCATCAAAAGCACTGGGCAACAGAGAAACATCCTCCTCCAGCTGCAGTTGTTTTACCAGTGTCAGAATCCCTCTTGGATCTGTTTCAGATTCAGCCCAGGTGAGCCCAGTTTACTGAGCAAACCCTTCTCATCTGCCTGCCTGTTGTGCCCTGCCTTTGCCTTCCTCATGCAGTTGCTGAGCCGCTTACCCCTTGCTATCCCCACACCACAATCCATATCCTCCAGCCACAAACAAGCAATTCACAAAATGAAGTACACCTAAATACACCTGGAAAAAAACCAAACCACTGTGGAAAGGCGAAGAATCAGCATCTACTGTTTTCCTCCCTGGAGATGCCACAGTGAGGACAGAACACTGGCTTGGGTGTTCCAGAACCTAAAGATCTTGGTGGACCTGACTGTGTCCTTCCCTTCTTCCCTGTTCCCAAAATTTGCCTTATTCCGATCTAGGTGCCCTGTGTCACTAGGCACGGCCATTAACAGTAAAAGACAGCATTTTCAAGCAGCTCTGCGCCCTGAGCTCCACAGAACAGACACGGGCTCCAGGCTTGCTGTGTGACACCTGGGCTGAAGGAGCTCAGGGCTTTGGCTCCAGGCACCAGGGAGGTGTTGAGTCTCTCAGCCAGAGAAGTGCAGAATCCAAGTACATGGATCCAGTGGCAGCAATTGGTGATTTTAAAATGGTGCTTGCCCTTAAGTGCTGCATGGAAGATGCTTTGGCCTTAACTTATTAAGGGAAAGCTGAGACCTTTTAACTTCCAAATTCACTTCCCTCTTTCACTCCTCAGGTTAGTGCTTGAAGAGAGGAGAGAAGGCCTGTCTCAAGCTGGC
Organism: Mesitornis unicolor; assembly: GCF_000695765.1. NCBI lineage: Eukaryota > Metazoa > Chordata > Aves > Mesitornithiformes > Mesitornithidae > Mesitornis > Mesitornis unicolor. The sequence goes on from NW_010168737.1 coordinate 19,713, forward strand.
TGAAATACCAGGATGGGCTCAAAAAGACTGGTGGTGAAGTAAAGCAAAGCAGAGCAGATACAGGATCTTAAGAGGCAGTGGTAGCCCTGCCTTGACTTTACTCATGGCAGGGCAAACTGGGGATGCCAAAGCCAGTCGCCACCAGCTGCCTGAGGTACACTGCAGTCTGTAATTTCAGATCAACTTTTCAGATAGCATGGTTCTATCTACCTACCTACCTACCTAGAGTCTCTACATATTATTTCTTTGAGCTTACATATTATTTATTAGAGTTTTAGGAAGGTTGTATTCACCTGACTTCCTTATATTTGAGTCTGAATTCTTCATGGAGTTGCACTCTGAATAAGCTCAGAGTAGGTCTGCGAATCTGTAACATCACAAGAAGGGGACAGGAGACAGAATCCGGCAGTAATTTTTCTGCTCACGCTCAGCGGTCACAAAGGAATGCTCCCGTAGGAGACACTGTGTGTCCTCACTATTCATTTCCTAGCTGCTGTGGGAAGGGAGGGCTGTATCACTTACTGCTTGGCTGACACTTCATCCAGCTACTTCTCATACATTTTTAAAACCAAGCCTAGAAATGTTTGAATCATGCAGGTTTGAACAAAATTCTTTATTGTTCTATTTTTACCAGGAAGTATTTCTCGATCACTTTCCAATACCCAAAGCAGCTATGGTTATGATGCAATTTCTTAGTAGTTTTAATGTAAAATTTACTGTACAGCATTTAGCATGGAGATTATTGCCAGGGTTGCCTTTTCTTTTAAATTAGACAACTAGGGAGTACAATCTATTCTGTGAGAGTCTCCACCTACTTGCCAGCACAGCTATTCGATAGATGTACTGACTTTTAAATACAGAAGAGACAGAGAGATCAATTCCCCAGGGACCTTCAGAGAAAGCGTGGTGATATATAACTACCTTGAACAAGGCTGACCCCCAGCTCACTCCAGAGGATTCCTCAGGCTACCAAGGTATTTTGTCTAATAAGAAGGGTGGAGTGATTTGATTCTTCACCTCTCTGATCAATCCCTCCCTATCAACTCAGAATAATACAGGAGATCTTTACTGCTCTTGCACTGTGCTGTAAGGGTCCATGTGCCGGTGTTTGCAAAGCACGGCTGTAAGAGCTGGGACACTGACTTCTAACAAACTTTTACAAGTCAGAGGTACTTAACTGCTAAGCATGATTTATTACTGATTCAGACCATATTCTTCAAAAGGCACTAGAGGAGAGTGGTATGAAACGGTCCAAGGCTCTACTGTATGTCAGCACAGCACTGTTGCTTTCTCAGAGCATAAGGCGAAGGACAAAACAATTCTATCAGTGTAAATGAACTGAGACAGCAGCTGCTGCATGTTTTCAATAGACTTCCTGGTAATGGCTGGTACAATTTCATTGGAGCTTCTCATTTTATTTAATAAAACATTGGAGGATTTTATTTGTAATACAGCAACAGGTGCAGGAAAACAAAAGGCACATTTCCTGACTGTGTCCACAAACAGTCCATTACTTACTGGCTGACACAGTAGGCATTCACTTTGCCATGTGTATTTTTAATGTGAAAATAAAAATCACTCAGAAAAATAATTGGTTTATGATAAAAGACTTTTGAGAGAGGAATTAGTTCAGAGTTAGTAATAGCACTATGCAAACAGCTACAGTTCAAGTTAAAGAGAGAGTGAACAGTACTTGGTAAACACTGATCATGCTTCAGATATAGATCTAAGTATTCTCTGCAGGTGGTAACCACCATTAGTCCTCAGCATGTAAAACAGGAACCAAACACAAAAAAAAGACTGAGCTTATGATCCCTGAAAGTGCTCTGTAGCCTGGACCCAGTGAAGGGTGTAGGTGCTCATGAGATACTGTTGCAGTTTACCTTTAATAGTCAAGAAACAAAATGCAGAGAAGAGTCCTATAGAACAGGGACTGAGTGGCTCTCACCAGCCTAACAGTAAGTTCTTTTTTTCTCTTTCTGGCATCTCAGTCTTCAACCAATAATTAAGAAAGGCTGTTTGCTGGGAATCAGAAGATGGAGTTTTTAATTCTTCAGATTGAGGGTGGAATTGAAATTACATTTCCCCCTTCTTAGTGTCCTTTTAAATGAAAGTGCCACTATAGATATTTTTTTTTTAAATTGAAGCCTATTGGGAGGCAGTAACATACTGAGGGGTCACAGAAGATTACAAGCTCTGTTTTGTTTTTCATAAACAACATAATAAGAGTAGGATCACATCTTGAACTCCAGGTTGACTTCAGTCTTAACAATTTTAGTTTCTTGTCACAGTGACCAGAAAGCCATGAATTGGGTTTTATAAATTCCTGGTTCATGTAATGTAGTTTTCAGAGCTTTGCACTTCTCATCTCTCTTCTAGTTCCCTGAAAAAAATTCTTCACATCAAAGACAAGAGAAAAAGAAAAAAAAAAGAAAAAAAGACTGCAGTGTCATCATGAGCACTGGGAAAGGTTACACCTGGTGCAGGGAGGCACGCTGCAGTTACACAAATCAAGGAAACACTACTGAAGAATTCATCAAGGCTGCCATCAACCATGCACTGTATTTACTAGATTTTCACCGAATGGACAGAGTTAGAATTCTGTAACAAGACATCTTCAAATTAAAAATACTATGGGAATATTTATACTTTCTTGTCAATAAGAACTTCCTAAGAACAAACCTGGTACTTTTAAGATGATCACATGAAATGATTCATATCAAGATCCAAATGCACATTGTATGTGCTTTCAAGAGATTCCTGAAAAGTAAATGAAAACATCTTGTAAATGGCACACTGGTCAAGTATTTCATTCTTTCAAAAACAGAGTTAGTTAAATCTTTTGTTAGTTAAATATTTTATTAAAAATTCAAAATCTTCACAAACACCATACTGTCTTTCTGAGACACGCAGCCTTTCAGGAACAGCAACTTCACAACTGCTTGCTCATCAGCCATTGCAAAACTACGGTTGCTAATCCTGTGCTGACAAGGCATAAACTTTGAAGGGCATTAACCATGCCCAGCGAGGCAACACCCAGTTAAAGGCACATCCAGGAAAAAGCAGCGAGTACAGGAAAGGCTGGATCGGATTGAGCACCCATCTCCCCACACAAACACGTTCCAGACAGCAGACGCACTCTGCTCTCACCGTGGTCTACTGCCAGCTCTGCTCACGGCTGTTACATCCGTTCATCACCAAACTGGGTCACAGCCCAGCTCCTTGCTGCTCAGGACATTGCTTTTCATAATAATTTTCCAGGAGTTCCCGTTGCAGTGTATAACTTAACTTTCCCCACACATGACACCAAAATGCATAAATACACATTTGACTTCCCTGCCTTGCTCCCACATGGCTTGAGGTCTCCAAGATGTCAACATAAGATTCCTTGAAATACACAAAGGTGAGGTTTAAATTCATTCCTTCAACTGAACCGAAGGGCAGATGGCAACTACCTTCTGAAGCACAACACATCCCAAACAGGAAGAACTGGGGAAAACTGAAGATCCAGTGCTAACAACAAAGGAAGCATACCTTATACTCCTTCACATAATGGTAAAGAAGCTACATCGTTATCTACACCTACCCCTGCCTGAAGGAAACCTCCTGGCCCTAAATCAGGCCGCACTGCGAGTGAAGCAGCAGCAGCACACAGAAACTCTACCGTTCTCCCCTGGCCTAAGTGACTTCAGAGGTGCCAGTGAACCGTGGGGCTGCCGTGCAGAGCTCCATCACAGAAGGGAGCGGAGGGCAGAGAATGATCCTTGGTCAGTCACTCTGTTTCTGTCATGAACGGATCAAGTTAGATTTTCAGTCAGAGGGTTTTTTTCTTATTCCTTTCCCCTTTTTACTAAAATCCTACCCTTAAAGTTCAACAACACAACCCAAATATATGAGCAATCAGCAGCAGGAAACAGACTTGAAGAAGGAAGGAAGCATCTATGCAAATACCTTGCAGCTACAGGGGACATAGAATCACAACACAATTAGCTGAAAAATGCACAAAGAGCTTTTGCAAGAGATCTGCTGTGCCATTTTATGTACTTTCCCCCTGGAGGAGGTAGCTTTCTGTCTTATTTTCACACACAGCTGTCTGCATGCAAATACAGATCAATTTCTTAAGCCTTTCTATAGCTGCACATGAATATAAATGCAGCCTCTTTAATCAAGCAGGACGGGCTCAAGCCATTATTTACAGCGTATGGTATTTGTCAAGTACCTGTAAGTTTTCTAGCAAAGCTGCAAACTGAGGAGATGCTAAAAAAGAGCCTGCCCTTATTCAACAGTGAGTACAAGCAGCTCCTAACGCAGCGAGAAGGACCTGCCAATGCTAAGCAATACATCTGATTTTGAGGGCATCTTGCGTTGTTTCTCTGAAAAAGAAGATGATGAGCTGTATTGTTCAGGAGCAGAAAACAATCATGTAAGAGTAATTAGTGAGTAATAAGCAATCTCTCAAACAAGCATCACAGAGGACCTTGGTGGAGTGAAAGGGAAGCCAGGCAGTGCCAGGACTGACTCAGGATGTAACTTGGGCAGCACAGCGCTCCTGTGGGCCACGCTGAGGAGCCCACTCTGAAGGCTCACCCAGCACAGAGCTGACATACTCTCCTGGTCACACACGCACAAGGATTTTTATCAGCAGAAAAAAATCTTTAAACCATGCCCTTCCCCTCCTGGTTGCTCATTTCTACCATCCAGGTATCTCCCCACACAGGCCAGTACAGTGGTCATAAAGCCATGATCAGAAACAAACAAAAATATCACAAAGATACCATCCAGTTTCACTAGCTACTGGGGGGAAAATCACTTTTGCTGCTTTACTTTGGATGAGAACCAAAAAAACTAGATCCTATTGAGGACATCCCCATTCAGATACATGTGAGTGGGACCATGCTGTGGACTGTGCTCAGAATGTAAAATACCCATCTCAGGTGTAAACATTTTCTTACTATACGACAAATTGTGCAACAGTCTTAGTAAGTACTGTTGGGATAAGTAACTACTGGCAAAGTGAACGCTGCTTGAGATTACTTTAAACTCACATTTTTCAGACTTTTTTTTCTGAATTTACTTAGTCCTTGAAATGAACCAGGGACAAAAAAAGAAAAAAGCTCTACTAACATCTGATATTACCATAGAAAAGATGTCTTTGCAAAACAGGGATACCTACATACCTCAAAGGCGTTAGGAAGACCACCATATCGTGACAAAAGATTAGCAGGAACCAGTCAGAATCCAGAACTCAGACCACAATCAGATAAAAAGGACAAGTGTAACAGATGAACTTTTGAACTTTGCTTGCCTTAAAGCTAAATGCGCATGCTTAATAGGATAATGAGTAATAAGTTCTCCGCCCCGAGCAGCATAAATTAAAAGTTAATGATGCATGCAATGTATGTTACAGGAGGGGGTACATATTAAGGGGAAACATGTAATAGACAGTCCAGAAAGCCTGTACCTTCCAAGTACCTCAGCCAATGGAGAAAGGGAGAGGGATATTGTGGTTGGGAAATTAGGATAAAAGGAGGCTGCGCCCTCAGAAAATTTGAGAGACCCCACAGGGGAATGCTTCTTAGTACTCTCTCTTTATTCAAATAAAGTTTCTTTCAGGTTCCTCCATCTCCTTTTGAACTGTTTATCTCTGGCAGCAGGATTTTCCTAACACATCTGAATTTAATTCCAGAGAATTAGTTGCTTTCAGAAGAGGTCCTACCAGCGATCTGGTACACACAGGACACACAGATCACACACAGATAGGTGAAATATGGATTTGCAATCTGCCCTGCAAGAAAGACAGCAATAAAATGTTTCCCTCCCAATGGACACTAGACATACTAAAAACATAGCTGCTCTATGATCAATGACAGAAGTTTCAACGCAACAAAAGACAGGTTAAACGTGGTAATATACAACAAATCCAAAAAGCTCTCAAAGGTTTAGCTCTTGTAATTAGGTCCCAGAAATCAGGTGTTCTGCCTAAATTTCTCAGGCAGTCCAATCTGTGGGAAGCATCTAAAAGACATCATTTATTCCATTAATACCTAACTTGTGAGAAAGGTAGGATGTTAGACAGATCATTTTTTCCCAGATCATCTAGAAACTCACACCAGCGGGTACTGCTCAGTAAACCAATTTGGATGAGGATCCCGGCATGGGCAGCCTTGCTGTCTGTGGAGGCAGAGGAGAGGCAGTACTGGGCTCTGGACACTTCAGCACCAGGCAGGTGCTGCAGCATTGAACTCGCAGGCTTCCAAGCCTCTCATTAGATTTAGCCCTGAATTACCAAAGATATAAAGGGGAAAAAATAAAGATGTCAGTGTTACAGCTGTATTGTGTACATGCAGCATCAGGAAACCACTGCCAATTAACCTGAAAAGCACAACTTGAGACCCTCAGCAAGCAATGCCTACGGTGGGATGTGTTCCTATCCTACATGTGTCGGTAGATGGGAATTAAAACAACAAATGGAAGACTAAATTAGCAGTTTCATCTGAATCAGAAATTGGTTCTTCCAGAGTCCTCTGGGTGCTTTCAGGGACATCTCAGGGAGGGGATCTGCATCCCCACTTGCTATGACCAGTGAAACCAGTGACAATTTACCAATGGGACCGAGTTCCAAAGCCAGCCTGGGTGGGTAAACCCTGTGTGGACACAGGGCTGAGAGAACCAAATACCCTGGGATCCAGGGTGGATCCAGAGTAGATCCATGTTATGGTCCAGCGTATATAATACCAAATACCCTGCCACACCACACACTGAGAGCTTGGGCTCTCACTCACCCTCAGTGCCCCACCATCACCCTCCCTGCCTTTTTTCCACACACATATCACATATTTGGTACAGAAAATGTTCACCGCCCCAGACGTAGCGATTTCGGCGGCACACGGAGGGCCTCTCCACCCTGCCCTCACCGCTCAGGTAACCACAGCCGCTCTCCTCCTGCGCCCGAGCTGTTTCACTTCCCTCAGTCACAGCGGGCGTATGTGGAGGGCGGGATTAAACACGACATATGTAAACCTTTCTCTCAAGGCAGTTATTTCTCCCTCACCATGAGCCCCTCACCGCC
>NW_010168738.1:0-477 GCF_000695765.1 Mesitornis unicolor
CTTCTCCAGGCTAAACAGACCCAGCTCTCTCGGCCTTTCTTTATATGAGAAACACCCCAGTCCTCTCATCATCTTTGTAACCCTCCACTGGACTCTCTCCAGTAGTTCCATTCCTTTCTTGAACTGGGGAGCCCAGAACTGGACACAATATTCCAGATGTGGCCTCACCAGGGCAGAGTACAGGGGGAGGAGACCCTCCCTCGACCTACTGACCACACACTTAATGCACCCCAGAAGACCATTGGCCTTCTTGGCCACAAGAGCACATTGCTGACTGATGGGCAGCCTGCTGTCCGCCAGAACTCCTAGGTCCTTCTCCACAGAGCTGCTTTCCAGCACCCCCTAACCTCAACTGGTACGTTGGGTTATTCCTCCCTAGGTGCAGGACCTTACACTTGCCTTTGTTAAACTTCATTTGGTTCATCTCCACCCAACTCTCCAGCCTCTCCAGGCCCTACTAAATGGCAGCACAACCCT
>NW_010168739.1:0-1787 GCF_000695765.1 Mesitornis unicolor
TTATGCACTGGGCCTAAACCACGACAAACCTATTGTCCATAATAGAACACAAAGATACTAATCCTAAAGGTCATACATTAAGTAATAATGCTTACCATGACAGAAGTATGAGATGCAGGCTGCAATATTTCTGCTGTCGTGATATGAGTTCTTTTAGCAATCTGATTTATGTCTACCTCTTACGATTTGTGATCCATCAAAGTCATCTGAGCAAAGTACCCAGGGCTTTTCAGTGGACCAGGGATTATTAATAATCTTCTAACATACACCCCCACTCTCCCTATTTCCAACAGAATACAAAGAAACTTCTGTTCCTAGGAGAATAACAAGTTTGGTAGCAGGTAAATAACTTACAAAAAATGCCACAGTTCTGTCAAAAGGTATTACAAACTGACCTCATTTATTAGAACACAGTATCCAGAGAAGAGATATAGTACTTGAAGCTCTCCAGTTGATTTTAAAGTACAGTGCAACTTCAGAAAATGTTTCTATTTTGTTATATTTTGTAACTACTATGATATTTTTATTACAGAGAAGTGAACTTAACACTCATGAAAGGCATCAGATTAACAGTACTGGAAATGAGTAGCTTTCAGTTTAATCCAGAGAAGAGCTGGAGTGAAGGAAGAGACAAAAGCAATGCTGCCTTCCCAGAGGGATGTATTTCTCCTTCTTACTCTTGTCTCTGGAGGGAATATTTCAGCACTGGGGCAACAGTGGGAGCAAAAGTAGGGAGACACCACTGCTTTCCATGACCACAGTGGACTGAATTATTTTTGATTTTGCAGCTAAGAAGAACGGTCATGTGCACTCAGTTTGTAGTCTCTCCTTAAAAATGGCTAAAGCAAAAAAATGTGGGAAATTGTGTATATTTGCTGAACTTTGTCCAGATTTTTTTCATCAACACTTGTTATGGTTTAAGGGTTAATGGCTTGAAAGGGAAGGACAGGTGGTAGCTGTAGGACCCTGAGGGGTCAGAGATCAGTATTGTTCCCTCCCCTTTCCAGCCACGGTCTGAAAAAAAAAAAAGGAGGCCGGAAGTTTCAGGGGCTTTTTCTTGTTTCCTGGGTTGCCTCGTGTTGCATTTTAGGATGGCTGGGCCTATCTCCACGTGCTTGGAAGCATCCACCACCATCTGCTCCCCAGCACCACTGTAGTCCCTGGTGATGAATCACAGAGGCCACAGGGCACTTCTCGGACACTTCTACTCCAGACTACTGGGATCAGGTATTGTATATAGTTAAATAACCTTTGTCCCTTATTAATTCCCTTTTTCCTTTCCCTGATTGCTTTCATTAAACTTGTTACAGTCTTAACTTCCAACCTTGTGTGAAGCATCTCTTCTCTATTTCCTTTTTCTTTATCCTCCTCTGGGAGGGTGGGGAACAGTAGAGAAAAAAACCTACTCTCTGTTTCATTTGGGTTTGCCCTGAGCCCTAAACAGGGATAGGATTAATTCGCGCCCAACATGGGGCATGAGTTTGGAAATTATTTTTATTTTCTGATGGGACAAGTTGGAAGTTAAAACTAAAATGGCTCTCATAATGGTGCTTCTGTGAGGCCTGTTACATAACATTTTTGTGAGCTCTTTTAATGCTTTCCTGATGTCTTGCTGTCTTACCCTGTCTCTATGTTATATTGCCAGATGTTTTGGACTTCTGGTTTTTACCTTGGCCACTATCTCATGAATATGCTTATGAAAAATGATTCTGTTCCTTTGCCTGGCCAGCTTGCCCCACAGGGCTTTGGAGAAACCAGGAATGGCTATTATGATTATGTGTTGTGGT
>NW_010168740.1:0-942 GCF_000695765.1 Mesitornis unicolor
AATGAGTTCTGTGGAGCTCTACCCAGGACACGGCCCGAGAAGCTTCAGTCTGGTCCAGCACCGGTTTATTCAGCATGTCCATATATTCACAACTATTTCAGTCTTGGCTTGCAGGACATCTTTGGCGCTGGCCCAGGTGGCTCCGTCCCTGCCCCGACGCTGACTCAGCACCGGGGACCTGGCCCCAGGGTTGGTGTTTATTGAACGAACGTGTTGGGTTTTTCGGCCAGACGTGACTTCAGAGACCTGTTTTCTTTCTTCAGAATAACAAAAGAGGAAAGAAAACAAAAGGAAAAGCTTTTAAAAACATAGGGGAAATGTCAGGAAGGCTTTGGCAGGCGGAGGGGTTTCCTTTGACCCCAAACCATTGGATTGGGGCGTTTCTCCCTTTCCATGGAGGTGTTTTAACCCCTTGAGTTGCCTTCGTTCCCACTGTCAAGGAGATGATGGATCCCAAAAGCAGGTAACCACCATGGCCATCATCTGAGCCGTATCATCAGCGAGTTCTGATGACACCAAGCTGAAGACAGCTGAGTTGGAGTTGTTCAGCCTGGAGAAGAGAAGGCTCGTGGGGGGACCTTATAGCGACCTTCCAGGACCTAAATAAGGAAGCTGCTTGTCCCCTCCTGGGTTTCTCTTCCCCATCTCCCACCCTGGTACCTTTACTGCCCCCCAAAACCATCCAGAGCCTGCACTGGGGCATAGGCTTGAGCTGGGGGGTCCCAGTGGGGAAGAGCTGCTCCTCCTCCTCTTGTGATCCCCTCGGCACCGCAATGAAAGCCCCCGAATCCTCCACCCCAAAGGCACAGCCCCAAAAGGTCCTGCCACCACACGGGGCCACCTTTGGTTATCTTGGATGGGGCAGGAGAACCCCATTGGGTTTGGTACATCCAGGGCCGTGCCATGGCCTCCGATTCACAGAATCACAGAATCCCAGACCGT
>NW_010168741.1:0-1080 GCF_000695765.1 Mesitornis unicolor
TGCGAGGGGCATTATTTGTTCCATCCAAACTTGCACGAGTAAAGTCACTTTTCTTCAGCATATTTATATGCAAAAGTTTCAGGATTTCTCAATCTAAGTCACAATGATTGGTTACAAACCAAATACAATTATAATGCATTTAAATATTTGCCTAATTATTCTCAAATCAATTGTGCTTGTGTACAAGGGATCTTTCGGTGGTCTCTGGTGGTTCCTGGCAGATCTGAAGAGGTACTCTTACTGTTTTTTCAAAATGTACCAGGATGTATCAGTGTGCCAAGATGTTTCAGCTCCAATTATTAAGTTAGCTCCAATCATAAAGAAAACTTGTCCTTAAGTGCATTCCCGCTTGGGCTCCCTTATAGCAGTGGTACTTGCTGTGTTACCCAGTTGCTTCAACATTTCCCAGGTGATCATGACAGGCATCCCAGTTGGTTTACCTCTGATCCTCACTTTCAGCCTCAGTTGCTTCATTTCTGGTAGAGGTTTGTTGATTGGATTCTTCCAACTCATAGCATGGTTTGACATTTCAAGCCAGCAACGACCACGGCCCTGTGGGAAGAAGAACACACGCATACCCTCTTCCCCAAGTAATTAGTTCTACTGGACCTTTCCAAATTGATGGTTCAGGAAGGTCACGATACCAGACCTTTGGCCTATGTTGAAAGTGAGGTGTGCCTTGAAAATGTCTTTCCGTGGCAGTTGTATGTAAATGTTGAGAAGATTGATTAAAAAAATTAAGTGTATATGTAGCATTGTCAAGCTGTTCCTGTGGGGATAGGGTATTCCCCCTTTTTTGTTGAAGCAGCATGTGCTTGAGATTTTGATGTGCCCTTTCAATAATCGCTTGACCAGTTGGGGAATGTGGAATTCCAGTGACATGCTTAACATTCCATTGTTGTAGGAATAATGCTGTAGCTTGTGCAATATAAGCTGGGCCATTATCTGTTTTAATTTGCTTAGGTACACCGAGAATGGCAAAACAGCGAAGCCAGTGACGTCGAACGTCCTTTGACTTCTCTCCTGCTGCTGCCAATGCAATAATGTACCCAGAAAAAGTATCAGCAGTAACATGAATGG
>NW_010168741.1:1134-2410 GCF_000695765.1 Mesitornis unicolor
AGGAGCCAGTCCTCAAACATTTACACCTTCAGTGGTAGGGAGTATGACATACTGCTGACATTCTGCACAGGCATGAAATATATCACGAGCCTGAGACTTTGTGATACTGAATTCCTTTTGCAAACTAGTTGCATTTTGATGAAAAAAGGAGTGTGATATTCTGGCACATTCAAAACTTTGTGTTTGGAAAACAGGCATGGTTAATGCATCAGCCCTTCTGTTCCCCTCTGTTATGAGGCCAGGCAGTGATGTGTGAGAACGAATGTGCATAATGAAAATTTTGTGGTTTCAATTTCAAATTTCAACTGCTATGTCAATAGCAATAGGAAAAGCCTTTGATTTTGGACCTCCTTTATAAAGGCATTAGACAATCGCTGAACCACGCCTACAACATATAGTGAATCTGCAACTATTTTGATTATTTCTGTGGGAAAAAGACGAAGAGCATGTAATAAAGCAGCTAGTTCAACTACCTGTGTGGAACCTTCGACAGTTATGACAGAGGTTTTCCAATCATTAACATCCTGCCATACTACTGCAGCTTTACCAGATTTTCCTGAGCCATCAATAAAGTTGGTTTTCCCTCCTTGCAAGGGTACAGTTGACACTATCGCTTCAGGCTGTAATTCTAAATTTGGTAAAGAATGCAAAAGCTTATGCTGTGGATACACAAATTTAATATCAGCAAAATAATCAGCTAATGCCACCTGTAAGTCTATTGATTCTCTTAACAATGTCTGGAAGGTGTCTTTTTGAAACTGGAGATAAAGACAATCTGGGTCTTTGCCTGTTAGCTGTTGTACACACAAGCGGCCTTTCATAATTACTGACACAATGGATTCCAGTTGCGTAGTAATTGATTTCTTTGGAGTGTGTGATAGGAAAATCCACTCCAAAATTCTTAACTGAAAATTGTCTGCATTAAATTGACCAAAGAGGCCGTATGGTTGGAAATAATTATTTATAATAAATAATGATAATGGTAGAAAAGTACTAATTCTTCCTGCAAACCCTGTTGCAATTTTGTTCATGACCAATTGTAAATCTTGAAGTGCTTCGGGAGTTAATTCACGCGGGGAACACAAATCAAGGTCCCCTTTAAGTATGCCAAACAAATTTGTCAATTCTCGTGTAGTGATGCCTGTAGTGTCAGCCAATTGATGACACCTAGCAATTTTTGTGCATCATGCAAAGTTTTTACAGAGTTCACTAATCTTAAATTTTGAGGAATAATGGTACGTTCTGATAATGTCCACCCTAAATATTTCCATGGAGG
>NW_010168742.1:0-25809 GCF_000695765.1 Mesitornis unicolor
GGCCCGGGGACGCTCCCCTCGCCAAACTTGCCGGCGTGGGCCGCTGGAGAGGACCGGGCTGCCCACTAAGGACCAGCCGGGGCCGCGTTGGAATTGTTCCGGGGTGAGGACGCCCTGCCTTTGTCTGCGGGGCTCGCTTGGACTCTGCTCTGCGAAGCGGGGTGCAGTGAAACGGCGTAGGGTGTTTTCCACACTTCCTTAACTCGCCCAAGCAAGAGGTAGTACCTGTGTCTTCAGCGTGCTCCTGCGCGGCCGTGGACAGCGTCCAAGTTTGAAGTGAATTTAGCTGGACTGGCTTTTGCAAGAATCCTAGCTTCTCTTTTCATCAGTTTTGCTCGTTATGAGGTATATTGGTGGTCAGAATGTGTTATGAATTATTTGTGGTCTCGACTTTCAAGCGCTTCATGTAGTACTTGTGTAGTATTTGATATGGAGGTTTTGAGTTCTGGAAAGCACTGCAGCGTTGGGAGCATGTGAAATTGACCACTAGAACATAGTGTGAACAGGGTGAAAGCTCTCAGACTTCAAGTGAAGAACAGGTACTTAAATGACTTTTCATTAGGTTCATCCTTCTGAACAGTTGCTTGAAATATGTTACAGTTACTGTTTAAAACACTGAATATACAAAAATAATTTGTAATATTCTTTGCAATGTCTACGTAAAGCTGTCAGTAATAGGCAATGCCTTGTATGTGTGGTTAGCTTATTCATCATAGGTTTTTGGCTTACTGGGGGCAAGCAGAATAGCAAGTTGTCAGCTAAGAATATTTTTGCTGTCGGGAATCCTTTTGTAAAATTAAATGCATTAGACTTGCCTTTTTTATTCCCCAAGACATCCAGTTTACATACGTATCAGCAAGCAGTAACTGTTCGTTACGTCCCTTGTACAGACTTGTATCAACCTACAGAGAGATGTATGGCTGTGTTGCTCTGTAGGCCAAGCCCTCTAAAGACTGACTTGGAAAGTATGTTAGAAAACACAGCCCAGCTTCTCTAATGGGTTAAAAGGGTATTTCGTGCTTGTTGTAATGTGGTGAGTTTCAGAAGTTTGTTATGCAAGGTCGGTTGTTCAGATTGGTCACTTATCAAGCACTATCTGCTGTTGTATGTTTTGCTTCTGTTCTGTGATGCCCAAGCTCAGTTTTTTACTGAATGCTCTGAACAGTTCAACTGAAATTCTCAAAAAGCTTTAACTGGTTTCAGATTGAGTCTGCTAACTACGGGTAAATTTTAAGTGTGGTGATGGAGAACACTGTCAGATTTCAGCCTTAGAGACATTGTTATCTTATAAGTTGGGATATCTTTTATTTTGGGTTTTGAAAAGCAGCCAAAGCCCGTTAGATTATTTTCCCTTACGCTTATTTGAAAAATATTTCATGGGGAGGTAGGGGGAAAGTAAGGTAGATTAGTGGGGTTTGTTTTGATTTCTGCTTCAGCAGCAAACCATGCTTCCTTATCTGTTACTTGGTCTGATTGTCCTTCTGTTACCTTCCTGTGTTGTAGAGGTAGTGCTTTCTTACTTGTGCTGTTAGAAGCACATCTTAATGTCCTAGAGAATTTGTATGCTACAGTGGTGGGATTCGTAACAGGTACCTAGGAGACAAACTCATGTTTGGTGGGTGATCTTTCTGTATAATGTTTTAGAAACTTCTTTAGATGAATCTGCTGTTCTTTTGAAAAGTTTTTGGGTCTTTGTTTGTTCGGTTGGTTTTTTTTATAGTATTTTCATCAGAAAATTCCCAGTGGTCTCAGGTCTGCCTGCATACTGCCTGCATAGTTTAATCTGCTCTCCTCCCTAAATATCTGAATGATACAGGAGATGCAACCTGCAAACAAGTGAAAGCTTTGTGTTTTAAAATCTAGGTAATTGTTAGTATTGTACTGTCTGGGCAGAGCCTTCCTGCCAGTTTTTGTAGTTTCCTACTTGCTTTCAGTGGGTTTTTTTTGACGTGTTATTCTCCCACTTATTTGGGAGAAGATGTAGCTATGCACTGCTTCCCTGGTCGCATCTTCCTCTTCCATGCTTTCCCCTTCTCTTGTGCTTTGTAAGCACTTCAACAGCTACACGTAGACCACATAGTTTTAATGCAGATCAATCTTCAACTAACCTGGTTTTTGTTCCAGGTTGGAGTGAATCAACACAAAAAGGCCTGGCACAGTTTAGTGGCCTGACACCACTGAAGGAGTTGATTGTACTCTTCCCCTTTCCTCCATCCAGGGAGTATAAATGCCAGGCTGGGAGGGGAGGGGAAGGTTCCTGGGTTTCCACAGCCCCCTGACCCAGCTGGATCATTTGCTGTCAGGAGAAATTGAGGCTCTGACAGCCCACAGTTAGCTTTGGATGGCTAGCTTTAACCAAGCTTGCTTCCTTCATCTCAGCTGCCCTTGCAGCTACATAAATGTTTCCCAGCACAAGGAGGAGGGAAAATGTTTGGATGGAAACGAAGAGGCAGATGTCAAAGGAGGACAGGAAAGCTTTAGCAGTGGTGCTGGCTTAATACACGCAGGGAATTAGAATATAAGAGAAGTAATGCTGATCACGTGCACAGTGGTCAGAGTAACAAAGGATGCTATTTGAAATAACAGTGCAATAAAGATATATTGCTCTCATCTTTTTCATGGCAAATCCTACAAAATTGTACCAAGTGCTTGTTTTATTAGTATGTAATTATCAGTTTGTTGACAGATAAGGAGTTTTAGCTGTTGGTTTTCCTTTTAAAATTATAATGGAAGCTTAAATTACCCAGAACTTGCTAAAATAAGAAGGATCTCCTCATAAATGGCACGTGGGCAAGTGGTTGGCTTGTTTGGGTTTTTTTCCTGCAGACGTTCTTAAAGAGAAAACAGCTGGCATCTCTTATAAACATGGAAGAGGTGACATCAGCTTAGTCTTTCTTCCCATTAAAAGATCAAAAAGAACCCAAACACCTTAACTGTATAATGTAAAACTCTTATGTCCGCATCACTTGATAACTGTTGCTTTAAATGCATAGGAGTTGGTAATTTGTGTACCTTGCCCGTTTCTCTGATATGCTGCACGCAGTTGCATGTATGGAGCGTCATATATGGAGTGTTCACTTAACAGAATGTAGAGTGATGGAAAGGGGATTGGTTGAGTGAATTATGGTTGCCTTGGGAACTATTATTTTGAATTTTGCAACTATAGGCAGTTAAATTTATGGTGAAGAACACCTGATATTTTCTTAGCATTCCTTGTAGCTGATTAATAAAGACTGGATACTTACACTAGTTACATATTCAACATTTGCTAAGGGATTTTTTTCCTTGCTCTAGTTTGCCGTTGCTATTGTATTTGATACATCTAGGACCATGATGCTCTAGGAGGCATGCAGACAAATGGCCTCCCTATCTTGTCTTCTGTAGGTAATGAGAAAGAGAGTGGAAGTTATTTTGCCTGTGTTCCACATGTTACTGTGTTATAACAATTTGCTTTCTCTTACATATGCAAACATGGTGAGTTTGCAGGCTTAGATGATTGATTTTTCCCCTTAGAAATCATGACTTTCTTACAGATTAATCTTTTTTTTTTTGTTCCATGACAGGAATTTTTTAAGGCAATGTCTAACTCAGTATCTTAAACAAAAGACTGTTGAAAAAAGTGCACTGCTGAGTGATTTTGTAATTCCTTGCTTTATGACAAACAAACCCTTCGATTTTGGAGATAAAATGTAGAGCGTCAGAGAGAGTAAGAAAATGGGGAATGCATAAAATGAGTGACACTATTTTAGCCATTAGTGAAAGGGTAGCCAAATTGAAGTATGTTAGTTAATTAATTAGAAGAATTGGATATTGCCTATGTGCAGTTGTGGTCTTTCATTTGATAGTATGCCAGCAGTACTGGGCAAATCTTGGGTCTGCATATGCTTCTGTGAAGACTTTTCTAGCAAGTGAGAGGAAACAAGTGCAGTGTCAAGTTTCTTAAGAACTGTATTTCCTATCTTTTTGTGCCATTAATCTTGGTGAATTTCAGTTGTTTGGAATATGTGCTTGTATATACTTGGCAAAAAGGGATATTAAAACATGGTAAACAAGGTAATTAGTATGTTCTTAATTATGTTTTGGTTATAAAATGACCCAATAAAAATATTTGTTTCTCTAAGAAGGTTTGGTGTTTTTTTTTTTCTCTGAAATTAACTTAGGCAAGCAAGTGACCGTCGCTTTCTGAACTGTAGCTTGTTTCTGCATTGCATAGGTACGTGTTCTACGTCACTGGCACTAGCAAGCAGTTGAGAATCTGTGAGAACTATGAGCCTTGTGTTTTTATGTAGTTTATTCAGTCTTTTCATGAAATAAATTTTTTCTGTTTGAGTTAATGTCCAGAACATGAAATTAAGTAAGACTGCACTTTTTCTGCTTGCAAAGAATAGTTCTGGTGCCAGTGCTGTGAACTGTCCACAGCAGGGGGAACAACAAGGCTGTAGTCAATTTAGCACCTACAATGATATGAGCAAAGGTTGTCACTTCAGTTTCCTGTGAAGCTCATTCTCTGTGAAGAGCTCATTCTCTCTGCTAAACAGGAAGGTGAGTTTTGGTGTTACGTCAGCAAAAAGACATAGGTTAAATAAAACGCTTTGACAAGCTGGTCGTCCTGGATTCTTAACAAGTGTTCACTGTGGAAGTCAAACTAGGAAGGGTATCCTGTAAGGGCAGAAAGGGATATATTGAGCAGCATGGAGGATGCATGCACAGAACTCTTCCTTTCAGGTAGCCTTGGTATGCTGTCTGGAATAAAGCATCTCCAGGAGTAAAGTAAGGTACAGTAAGTATTTCTTGGTGGTGTTTTCAAGGTATTGAAATCAAAGGTTGTAAGAGACAGTGTGTGTTCCAGTCACTGAACTGCTACTCTCTTGCTAGTCCTGTCTGTAAGAATTATCTTTTTTTGAGGTGTTTATCCAGATGCTTAACTGTTGGTTTTCTTATGTAGGCCTAAGAAAACTTGCTTGTTTCTGTTTCAGAAGCTCTTCAACCTTTTGTGTTATGTTAAATGAGACATCAATGGTCTGAGAAGCCTGCATTTGAAGTGGCCTACTATGGTTCTGGAGCAAAGGTGAAGATTTCACTGAAATTCCCATTTCTCCTACTGAATTGATCCCTTGATTCAAAATCTTAATATGGAATTTCATTCCACAGTCAGCTATTGTGCAGTCCTGGTTATTTAAATATGTTTTCCCCAAAAGGGATACAGAGGTACTTCGTCTAAAGATTAAAGTGGGAGGGAGAAGGTAATGTTTTTGGCATCTGAACCACATCATGGTTTGCCTACAGGCAAGGCATTTATCTTCAGGTCAGTCCTTATGCAAATAAATATATTTCCGTACTTGTTAAGTGTTGTCATGTTTAAGGTTGGTAGAGTTGCTGAGATTTGCA
Organism: Mesitornis unicolor; assembly: GCF_000695765.1. Classification (NCBI taxonomy): domain Eukaryota; kingdom Metazoa; phylum Chordata; class Aves; order Mesitornithiformes; family Mesitornithidae; genus Mesitornis; species Mesitornis unicolor. The sequence goes on from NW_010168742.1 coordinate 5,389, forward strand.
GCTAAAAACATGTTTTCTGGTGAATCACTGCAATGTAACTGTTTTTTCTTTCAATGTTCCATTGCACTCAAAACTGAAAAAAGCCAACTTAAATTTCTAGAATAAGTTTAAAAAGCAGTAGTAGCTGTAATGGCTTTCACTGCTGTCTGAATCTTGACAGCACTATCCTGAAAGGATTGCAGTTTATAGTGTTGGATTTTTATCTGGTTTTCATATCTGTTCTTTTAACTTTGGAAATCATCATATGATTGCATTAGATGCATAAGGGATTAAGTTTTTAGGACAAAATGCTTTCTTGTGCCATGTTAGCGTATTTTTTGAAAATTAAATATTCCATTGTGCACTGCATAATTACACCGTGCATGCGGATTTGCAAGCACACTATTCTGTTGTGGTGAACCTTTACTCATAAACACAGCGCTAAAATGCATTCTTGCTGAAATTGTTGGCAGAGAGCCTAATCTTAAAAGGTGTCCGATATGATAACACCTATTAAAAGTGTGCGGGGAACTTGATAACAAGTCTAGGATGGCAGTTTTCATGCCACTCTTTTTTATGAGCGTGCCCGGTGTGATCTATCAGTGTGTTACGAATTCTTCTGCAGCTCGACATTCAAGAGATACAGAGTTTGGAAAGCAAGACCTTTATTTCAAGTTATATTTAAGACTGAAATATGTGTTTCTTTGGCCTAGCGATAAGTACTTTTCAAATTTCTGGTTTTGGTGTATGGTTGTTGGTTGGTTGGTTGTATTATTTTGTCACACTAATTATTTTTGATGCTTTAATTTTGGCCTCCTAAACACTGCAGAAAATAAAATAATTTGAAGTCATTTTAGGCATTATTTCTTTTAGTCTCATCACAAAGTCTGCAGAGAACATAAGGTTAGAAATGCTTTATTAAGTGTAAGGACCCTAGAATCTACAAACCCAAGTATTGTATTGTTCGTTGCAGTGAACACCTTCAGAAAGTACTCAATGATCATAAGAACACCTGTGCAGTTTTGTTTTTAAGCTTTTGTGCTACTATATGTTGTGAAAATGACTGAAACTGGCATGCAAATCAAGGGAAGGGTGAAAGGAAATATTCTGATTTTGGGGTGGGTTTTTGTTTATTTTGGGGTTTTGTTTAATTTGGGGTTGTTTTGGTTTTTTTTAGTTTGCATGAAACTACTTGAAAGTAGAACGTTGTTTCCAGCTACAGAAAGCAAACTGAACTGCTTTGAAGTGTGCTGCTGCAATGAATATTTTCTTATACATCCAGTTCTTTTCTGGAAAGTCACTGTGAGGTGTGTGCTAAACAAGCAGTGTTTAAGACTTAAATGTTGCCATGATAAAGAAACCTTCAGCACTCATTTTTAAGAGAAAAGGTGGACATAAAGATGTGTATAAAATCCCTTTCTGTGTTTGACAGTATGCATTTTATGGCAATCAGAGCATCAATGGCTATCGTAATTGCTTGATTCTCTATTTCTGCATTCATAGCCTGGTCATGCTAGTCATTTGTCAAATACATGCATGTCAATGTTCTTTTACTTCTCCAGAGCATTGCAATGTTAGATCAGCAGGCAGTGTTCACATAATAGTAATGCCTTTCCTCTTCAGTGCACCCTGGAATTTACTTAGCACCAGTGAGGATTAGACCCTTAAAGGGCACTAAGTAGTTCTCAAGGGGCAGATTTGTCATCAGCTTGCTGATCCCAGTCCATCTTCAGAACAAGATGGAAGTTTTCAGCTGGCTGTGAGCCACAAATAGCAAACACTGGAAGTGTTCACTGAGGATTATGAGGTAGATGGATATCTATGTAAATCTGAAATGTAGACATGACTTGAAATGCAGAGTAATATTAGTAAAATGGTATATGTTTTTGTCCCCTTCTTAATGGACATCTAACTAGCATGTGAGAGCTAGGTAACAGCTGTGAGCCGTGGGAAAGTAATTTGACCTTTGAGTGGTTTAGTTTTCTAGATACTAATAAATCTGGCCGAGCGCTTGGAGTTTTGTTGGGTTTTTTTCAGTAATACTGCTCAGTACCTCCTGTAGTCAGCAATGGCTAGAATGTTCTTTCTTGCTAATCTTGTTTTGTAACTGATGGTACATTTGGGCAATGCAGTATTTTCTTCTTGTGGTGAAAATAAATGAGTTTTCCAATCCAGAGCTAGATACCTGGGTGTTTTAAAATGCTGGTTTTCTAGCAAGCAGTATGCTCACGTGTACATGTAATGTAATGCAACCCTTTACAGTTTGTATGATGTGCTGTTTTCAGCAAAAACTTAGCTGTGTCATTTTTCTTTGTCTTTTCCTGTTTTGCCTGAAAGATTCCCTGTGACTCCTGGGGATTTTTGGTCATGTACTAAATCTAAGGTCATCATTAGTTTGATTGTAAAAATTGTGTTTGTTCTCTGTGTGTAATCAAATTTCAGTGGTAGCATACTGTGATTCCTTGCATGTGAGAATTAGTTTTGATGTGAAGAAAACACCTACAGGCCATGGGATAGCTGAGTCTTAAAGTGTGCTCGCTAAAGTGGGTGTGGTCAAGGAGGAAGATAGGGTTGTGTTGTGCACAGCGCTTCTAAAGCTTTGGCTGTGATAAACTGAAGAGTTTTGTGGTGAGGGCAGTGTATTTCATATCAATAAGCTGGTAAAACGTTTGTTTTGAAGACAAGAGGACACAGACTTTCAAAAACTTCAGTAAAAGTTGTGTTTTGGTTTGTTTGGGTTTTATTGTTTTTTGGTTTTGTTTTGTGGGGTTTTTCTACAGCAGCTCTACAAAGAATATGTGTAGAACATTTTTTGGCTTACTGTGTTTTAACTGTCCTTGTCACTATTTTGTACTGTTATGTGTCAATGATAGCAGCATGGGGAGCTTAATAACTGTTCTGTAGTTGAATAATTGCAAGGTGCTTGGTTTTCCCTCCATCCCAAGAGCTGGAAGATTAAGAAGGGGAATGGGAGTAGGTGAATTAATTGCTACTGCAGTGTTCCCGCTAGATCGTACTTGAATTTCTCTTTTGTGGGTACTTCCAACTACTTGATGCCTGGCGATTTTAAACTGCTTGATCTCTTAAGTATTAGGATCTAAAAAAAAAGTTTTTTTTTCAGCTCAGCGGCCTTCTGGAGTTTACATATCACCACTGTTGGAGATGAGCAGATGAGCAGAAGGTGAACAATTTAAAAAGCATTTAAGCACCTAAACTTTGTCTGTGACTGACGGTATCTCATGCTTTTCTGATAATCATCAAGGATCCATTCTCTATTTCCTTTACTTCCTCCTGCTCTTGCCTTTGTTTTCATGAATGGATTTAGAAATGGAGTTGCAAAATGATACCTTATTTTAAAACTTTAGTATTTAAGAGAAATATGCTGTTTTTATTAATGTAACTTTATACAAATATTGTGGGATTTTTGAGTTTTAAAATCCTCAAATCTGAGCCACAGTCTGCTGACAGTCCCCCATCCCACCTTTATTTAAAAGAGAAGTGATGGTATTGTCACGTTTTTGTCTTGGAAAACTCCAAATGTTATCCTTCTTGTACTAGCTAACTGGTTATACTGTATTATTTTGGTTTTTACCCCCACATTTGCATTTAGAGTCAATTAGACTTGCAGTGAACAATTACTTGTTAGATTTTCCACTAACAAGTAATTTTTAGGCCAGTTTTGTGCCATTCATGTGACTCTTGTTTCCAGCCTCATTGTGGTGCTCCCCTCCACACTTAGTTAATCCCTTGGGAGTTGCTACAGTTACTGGTGTTCTTCCTTCCACTTCACAAATTAATAGGCATCTGCCTTGATTCTCTTAAAAGCTAGTAATGTCTTCCTAACTGTATTGATCTTTGGAAAAGACTTGGCCTTTTGTAGTGCTGTGGATGTGTGGAGATGTTTGTTAGTCTCTTACTGCAAGAATTCTAATGTTCCCTTTTTTGGGGAGCTACAAAACTATATCCTGTGCTGCAAGCCTCAGGAAGAAAATTCTAGTAAGAATATATGATTGTGTTTCCATCTGCTTGTGGCTAGTGATGTGGTAACTAGTTTCATGTATGCTAGGCATGTCCATGTCATTTGTTTCCTGGACAGTCACCTCAGTGGGGCCCTCCTGAGAGTAGAGGTGTTTTTGTGGTGGTTCATCATTCCTGTTCATACTTCTTTTTAAGGGTTTTTTGCACTTCTTAGCTCAGGGACTTGAAAGTGTTTGCCATTGCTGAATCTTAATGCCATAGTTAAGTGTGTGCATCTATCCCAGCTTTAAAGATCTACCAGCTGTCAAAGATACTTGATTTCAGTTAGCATTTGCTTAGTTTTACTGATCCCAAAAGAATCCTTGCTATTCTAGGGACTATGTTGAACTTGATGCATTTATGAAGCTTTTGATTTCAGGGTGGAGTTTTTTTGTGCTTTAAGCTAGGTGCTCATACAACAGCTGTTACTGATCTGATCTCTCTCTTTTCTGGTTAAAGTGACACTTCAGAAATTAGTTTAAAATTAACATTGCCAATGACTTAAGACAGGTCTGGCCAATCTTCGTAGACCTGCCAAATTATACCAGAGTCGTCCTGTGGCTGAGTGCCACCAGGCTTGTGCTGTGTACTGAAAAGGGAATGGGGAGGGGAGTGCTACTAGGGCCACAAATGGCCACAGTAGTCCCTTGGTCTGCTCCTTCATTGTGATGAGCTTGCCAACATGCAGCACCAACTCGGGACATCCTGTAAAGCTGCTCTCAGCAGCCTTATTTCTGAATATCTGGTCAAATTTTTGTTGCAGTACATAGCCCTCACTGATGATTTTGTAACATATCCTCATGTAAGTGGTGCACTTGAACTGCTCGTGGTTGTGGACTGGAAGGTTGGCCATTCTTATCTTAGTGAAATGGGGATGTGTCTGGGGATGTAATAAGATGCAGTTAGCTACCCTAAAATACAGGCATTGTTATATCTCACAATTTATTTACTTGTTTACAGATCAGTGTGTTTAATTCTGTTGATTCTTTTGATTTTCTTGTTTAGTGTGGCAGCTTTGCATGTTTGATCAACAAAGGTCCTGATATAATTGATCTCAACACTTTAACAGTGTTGGTTTCTTAAAGGTTGTGCACTGACATACCAGTGACAGAAAAGGAAAATATAGATCAAAGTTCGTAGGCACCTGTCAGACACCGTTCTGTATTTTTGCAATAATGACAGCATTTTTCATCCTTTTCCTTATAGATCTCCTTTACCCTTTATGAACTTACATTGATGGAAATGAGCTGATCAGTTTTTTCTTCTCCTCAGTTTGATTTTACTTCTAGTGTAACTGAAAGCAAATAAATGCAGAAACACAAATAGATTAATTACCTAAAGATGAAAAAAGCCCCAACAAACCCACTTCTAAGATTTCTCAGAAACATGTATAGGATTCAGAAGTACTTTTATATTATGCTAAGTAAAAACAAGTTTAAATAAATTTTTCTTTGTGAATAGCAGGTATAGAGCTCTGAGCTAGGGATGAGATTGTCAGAGGTGGCTCACTCAAGCTGAGCTTTCATCCTTGTTCTCCTGATAGCATTCAGCATTTTTGGTAGAAGGAAAATAATTTTTCAAACTCATTGCTCCAAGACCTTGCTCATTATATGCTTTAGTCCCTAATTTTTTATGCATTTGGCTGGTTGGGTGTCCTTAGCTACACTGGGACAGAGTCTTTGTCTATACAAATCTTAATTACGTTAATTTATTCTTGAGCTTTTAATTTAGTTATATGGTTATTATTTTGTAGGCTAAAATGGTCTATTTAGTAATGTGGTCCTAGAATTTTTGTGGAGTTCTCGGTCTGATATTTTGTGGATATCTCGGTCTAATCCATTTCTTTGGTTTAGATTGATTGTTTTTTCTTCAGGTCTTGAACTAATAAAATTCTGATGCAGCTTTTTAGGGGTGTAGGTACAGCTCTTGCATTGTCAGGTGACTCAAAGCATCATTACTGAACCAAAGGAAACTTTCAAGTCTTTTTAAATAGTTAAAATAATTTGAGATCTTCAAGATAGGGTAGCAAAGCAGTTAGAATCTTAAGAGAAGTTGGCATGCTTCTACTGTTGGAAATCACTTTAGTAGAGGAGCTGGAAGTGTAGCAACAGTGCGTGTTTGGTATTAGAAAAAAGTAAACAGTTGAACTGTTGAGCAATCCTGGCTAAATTCTTAGAAGTGAAATCTGCTGGGATGTTGAAGTTGCCTTTGACGACAGCAGCCTCTTGTACAGCTGGGATGAGATTTTCATTGTTGCATTTCATGTATCTATCTCAGTTATATTCAACAAGCAATGAAGAAATAAAACAAATGGGTTGTGTTGTAGTTCTTTTCATGCGGTTGTTGATGTTGCTAGCCTGAATACGTTAATGGAAGCCAACTGTAAAATGATAGCACCTAATAACTAAAATCTTCACATGTGTTGGCCAAAAGCTGTTAATCCAGTAACCATGCATAATGTTTATTTTCTCTTTGTCGGTTTCTGATTCCAGACTTGATGTAATGTATTTCTTTTCCTTCTGCATTCTGACTTGCAAGTGGTTTGTTTGAAGTCAGAATCTTTAAAATCCTGGCTCTGTGCATTTTAATATAAATACCTTTTAACCTAGGTATGGGAATTTAATAACAGTTTACTAATTGTAACATAACCGAATGGTAAGAATGAAAAATATAAATAACAGTTGAACTGTATAACTACTGAAACATATGTAAATACTTTATGGTCATACTGTTAAAAGATCCTAAGAATGACCTTTTTGTTAGGGAAGAACACGTAGAAATTCAAACCAAAACCAAGTAATTCTAAAATTATTTGTTGTTACTGAATCTGGAGATATTGTCCACTGTCTGATTTAAGATGATTCACTCTCTTTCAAACACAGAGACAGTCATTATTTGGACAGCAGTTAACCCAAGAGTCTAACATCTGGATCCAAGACCTTTGTGCTTGTCAGTATAGAACAGGATGATGGGATGGGGTTTTTTTGGTCCAAAATAGGTTGAAGTTGTAAGATCTAAGGTGCAAGGCCATTTAGATTGAGGAGGGAACAATAAAGCAACACAGCCCAGGATGAGGGTTAGTGGCCTTAATGTATGCTGAGACAGGCTGCTTTTCCTATTCCTATTTTTGTATAATCTTGTATGCAGTCAACCAATTTGACTTTAAGACAACAGTGCAATACTATTACTAGTGTGTCCTTAGGAGTAAGCTGGTTTGTCTAGCACTAGCTACCAGGGCTGGCATCGCTGCAAGCAATGTTACTGGTGTTACTTTGGCAGAAATGCTTTCCAAAGGAGGTATTTCTGGCAGTGACATCACATAACTTTGTATCTTTAAATGTCTGCCAGTAAGTGAACTGTGTGCAAGTTTGACCATCGATCATCTGAACAAGTTCTTTCACAGCTTGGGCTTCTGCAGTATCGTGGTAGTTTGGTGTGGCTTGTATTCAGAATGGCACCCTTCACAATCAGGAAGGCCGTGACTGCTCCAGCACAGCCTCCTGGGCTCAGCATGGAAACTAGGTAGTTTGTAGTGGGTTTTTTTTTTTCCCTGTCCTTCTACCTCGTGAGCAAATGCAGCTGTTCCGTGGTTAGCTGCTGTGCAGGATGGAACCACAATGACTGGAAGAATCAGTGTCACCTCGGCATTTGGTCAGTGTTTTTAGTGGCACGGTTTATTTATTATGTATGGTGCATAGTACTATAACTCAGAAGTTTTTTCTAGCTAGTAGGAAACTGAGTTTGTGAGGACCCTGTCCTCTTGAGCTTGCCATGAGTACTTGAGAGTGTGTACACGTAGTTGTCCAGTGTGCTCGCCAGAGCAATGCCTAACCTTGCTGATGGGATCAGCAAATGGAGAGAATGCCTTATTAAGCTGATCTGGTTTCAGCCGCTGCAGTTTTATCAGGAATGGTAGATGTGGCCATTTCCAGCAGTGTCTTTAAGTTTTCTCAAGTGGAAAGTGATTCTGGCTTTGAACTTCACTGTAGTTTTTATATATAAATTGATCACTCTTACTAGTCAGCTTTAAAAAAAAATACCTCTTTTCTTTCAGATGAAGTGTTCTTTGTTTTGTGTTTATAACATGTTTCAGATTGGTCATGAAATTGGGTATTATATTTTCTTGTGAGTATTGAGAAAAAGCACTGAGCTGCTCTTTTTACTGCCAGCATAGAAAAATTATCTGTTCATCTTGGAAGGGCTGAGCTTTGGCTCAGTCCTGGGTAGGCTGCTTAGTGAGCTTTTGGGGTCGTTAAAGCCCATCACTGGAGAGCTGCTCATTTTTTCTGAGATTTCCAAAGTGAAGACTTGGTAAAATGAACTCCCAATACATCTTCTATGGATAACAAGTCTCTTGAGGCAAGAGATCCTACTAGTTCATATTAACAAAAGCTACTATCATCTGTTGGATTTTTAAAGCTTTTTAACTCTTGCTTTATATTTCAGTAAGTGTAAATGTCTGTTAACAAGGTGCCCATGTCTTGGGGGAAACACTTCTTCAAGCGTACCGTGTTGTCAAGAGTGGATTGGTAATCCACAGCAAGGCAGTGCCTTGATTTTTACTTTGGTGGATGGTCTTGAAGAGGTTTGATATATGTTCTTACCAAGAGTAAATTCAGCTTAATGTTTTGATTGCAATATTTTTTTCCTGATATCCCTCCCTATAACTTTTTAAAATATTATTGCAGTACCTGCTCCGCTCATCACTGCCAAAATGGAGGTGGTTTCAGCAGAAGTCAACAGCTTGCTCCCTGAGGAAATAATGGACACCGGTATAACCTTGGTGGAAGAGGACAGCATCGAGGCGGTTATCGTGTCATCACCAATGGGAGATTCTATTCCCATGGAAACAGAACTGGAAGAAATAGTGAATATAAGCTCCTCAACTACACCTACAGCCACGGTCACTACAGAATCAGTTACCGCACCCAGCAATCACTCAGGCGACGTGACAGTGAACACCACAATCCCCAAAACTGATGCAAATGAAGTAAAGCCTACCTTTCCAAGTGCCCTCCATAAACTTGGTGCTCAGACCCCTGTCACTATATCAGCCAATCAAATTATTCTGAACAAGACTGCCGATCTTAAAATAGGCAATCAGAGTATTAAACCGGATGGGCAAAAGCTAATTGTAACAACTTTGGGCAAGTCTGGCCAACCCATTGTTTTAGCATTACCCCACAGCCAGCTGCCACAGGCGCAGAAGACCACATCCCAAGCCCAAGGTGGAGACTCCAAGGTACAAGGCCAGCAGATCAAAGTTGTTATTGGAGGTCGGTCGGAAGTGAAACCTGTTGTTGGTGTCTCAGCTTTGACACAAGGAAGTCAGCTGGTAAACACTGCAGCCCAGCCTTCTGTCTTACCGACCCAGCAATTAAAAACAGTACAGGTAAAGTGAGTTATGACGATGAAACCTCTTAAAAAGAATTTTGTTGCTGCAACTGTTGTCCATTTTCTTCACTGACTGACACATGGTTGCTTTCAGCCTTTGCATTTATTTCTTGTATTGAAACATACAATGCTGCTCTTAGCCCATGCTTTTGTCTGTGGATGCATTTACCATTTTATGTCCTTTACCTATAGCTACTGTCTAGAAGCCTAAGGTTTGCCCCAGAGAAAGTGAGCTATTAAAATTCAGTAAATTGAAGAGCATTTTCCCATTATTTTTATTTTATAAAAATAAATTCTACATGCTTTCAGGAAGACTGCCTTGAACTCTCCATGCCTGTTTCTTTATTCAAAGTGTATACTGCTTTATTCCTTTACAAAAGAGTCCCTTTTGGCTCTTATGTTTAGTCTGTTGTTATTAAACTCTCTGGAAAAAAACCCCTACAGCATTTGAAAAAGAAGAGAAAGGTGTATCTTGTTTGCCTCAAATCTAGTTAAGCTTGTTAATAGGTATCAGTGAACTAGATGCTATCATGAGCTGGACACTTCTAGACCCTGTTCCTGAACTATGGCATGGATGTTGTTATTTGAAACCAGAGATCTGAAAATGTGTTGAAAAGACTGTTTATGACCCAAATGGTCTACTTTTCTTCTGATCTAAACTAAAGGTGAACTAAATGTGTATGACTTCATTCTAGTTGGCAGTGAAGCAGGAATAAGACCTTATGAAAGTGAAGAGAAAGTAGAACTCAATGCAGGTTAGGGTGGAAAAATATTTGTTTTACAGTCTAAATAAAATTAGAAAGTATACTAATAACTAATTTTCTGCACATGAAAAATTATGAACTTTTCAGGATATTATGAGCTGAATGGTAAGTTTCCTGATTAGTATTTAATGGCAAGCAAATGTGAGCAACTCCCAAGACAGTTTGTTTTAAAGCAGCAGGTGACTCCTGCACTGATTTCTGCTTTCTCCTCTTTTGTTCCTACCTCATACCTGTGGAAAACATGTTTCATAATGACAGTTTGAAGCATGTCCATTTTCTCATGTGACACTTATTTTTGTTCCTTGGTCATTAATGATTGTTGTCATTAAAGCTTTCAAAAAAGTGTCCGCTTGAACTCAGCATAGGAACATTTAAGAGTGGATCAGTTCCTGTTACTTGGCTTCAATTACTCCCTGAGAAGCTAAGGAGAATATGACTCGGCTCTGGTGTGCTTTTGCTCTCATGAGATGACCTGTGCCATCAGTGACTGAAATAGAGTGACTTGGCGATTGACCTCTGCTGTTTGTTAGTAGGAATTATACATATCCCTTAGAACAGCCTGTTGTAAATGGGCTTGCATCCATTTGTAAAGCTACTTAATTGCAGTTTGAGTAAATTCATTTTGTTGTGGTTGTTATTAAACCTTTGCATACCTTTGCAAAACACATTGAATTGTTAAACACCTGGCATTCCCTTTTTCATATAAGGAGAGGAGGAAGTAGAAATGAAAACAAAGACGACAACATTTAGTTGGTTTTAAGTACCTGATATTGTAGGGAAGATTATTACATTAGTACTTCCCAGACAGTGCGTTTCCGTGTGGGAAATTACTAAAATATCGGAGAGAGATATGAGGCTAGGCAGAAGATTAATGGTCTACCCTATCGTGAATGACAGAGGACATAACCCACACCTTGAGTCCCTGGCTTAGAAAATTAAGTCACCCCATCATCCTGAATGAGCCTCTTAACCTTTCAATGAGTGGAAAAGGAAGCTGTGAATGCTTCCCTGCTTCCCAAAGGCCTTGTGTAACTTACCTCTTGTGGCTTTGGCAATCGGACATCTCAGGTGCAAGCGCAGCAATTTGATTTGGTGCTAAAAAGTGAATTGGTAAATGGTTAGCCAAGATTTGACAAAGAGCTCTCTTCAGTTCTCCTTATATTGTCACTTGTAGAGGCTTTCCAGATCACTAGAGAAACTCAGTATCGCTGTAATGTAATTGTGACGTTTGAAATCTCAGCACTTGGGGAAAGGCATAATTGATCGAGTTGAACAAAATGTTCCTCAGAACCAGGCTCTCTCTCTGACTACAGTTTTAGCAGTATGAGGCTGTGAGGCATAAAATGTGGCACGACCTTGGGCTTCATCTATACCAAGAGTTTTATTACTGTTTCTTCTGCTATAGCCATTGTCCTGATTTAGTTGAAATTACTGTCCTGGATGTGTAGATAAAACTACTGGGCAAATGCATCTACTTTCAGCCTGTGGCTCCTGCCTGTGTACAGGCTTAAATACAATTATGTGCCTGCTGGTGTTCTACTTTAAGTGCATTAAGTGGAGGTTTAGCCTTGCAGATGACTCTCAACAAGATGTCCAGACCTATCGCCATTGCTGTCACTAAGCTGGTCTAACTTGAATTTGTCTTGATGTGATACCTGACTGTGTGTTTCAGCAGTTAAATCTACATGTCCATAGCATCATTGCTACCATGGCAAGGCAACTGCTAAGCCATCATCGTGGTTTTGTCTTATCATGGAGAAGTGACCACATGCACTCCCTAACCTCAGAGCACACTCCCGCTCCTATCTCAGTTTCTTCATCGTCTCTGGAGACCACTGTTCTCCTCTATTTCTAGAATCCATGATTTTCCATATTATGCCAAATATAAATTACATAGGGTGTGGCTACGTGGACAGGCTCCCATGAGGTCATCTCGGGAGTGGATTTATAAGATGTTCACTCCTTTGGGTATTCAGTCCAGCAGTAAATGCAAGGTATGCATAAATGCAGGATATGAGTAGAACACGACAGCTGAAAACTAAGTCTGGCTGTAGAAACTTGCTAGTTCATCTTGTTTAATGTAGAGTGCTTAGGAAGACACAAATTCACCCTTTCAATAAAGATGCTTGCAGATAGATCTCTGTTTCTTTAGGGGGAAGAAGGTTGGTGTGTGCCTCTAAATAGAATTTCCTTATGGATGTGCTCGTTGCTCCACAAAATATTTTTGCAGTCTAATTCAAAGTAAGTTGCTTAGCTTCCATAGGCAGCAGAATGATGTTAAGCTCCTTGTGATTAGTACAGGCAATGGCAGAGGGCTCCAGAGAGCTTGCTCTTCCTGAAGCATCAATGGGGCACTCTGTCAGCTTGGTCATTTCCTCTGGCTTCTCCAGTCTCTGGTGAAATGGATAGTGAGTTTCCCACTAAGGTCTAGAAGGCTCCCACAAGCAACTGGGGTTATCAGCTCCAGTGGCAAAAACCTCAGGAAGGCTTGATTGGCAGCAAGTAAATGCAGGAGTACACTGTGTGTACTTGGGGCCAAGGGCTGTTCTTTACCTATCACCAACCATGTTGGTGTTTTGTCATGTTTTCTAAGCCTTGAGGGAATTCAGTTGTTTGTTAGACTGTTAAGACCTTCTTTGTAGACAAACAGTTTATCCAAAAAGCAGGGGGAGGATTTATCTGAGGGAAGATACTGCAAGTTGAGTCTAAGGGAGGTGGGGGCACTAGTGTTGGCCAGCTGTTGTTTTGAGATTTTTACTTTTTTCTGAAATACTTCATGTTAACAGGTAGCTGGTATTTGACAGGTATTCATGTAAGTAATGTAATGACCATTACTAGGAAACAACCGCTGTTGTTCAGAGCTTGCTGTTCCTGCTGCATGTTGATCATGAGCCTGACTTTGCCCTCGCTTCAGAGAGTAAAAGCAATAGCAGTTGAGTTACAATAATGCCTTATGTCTGGGTAAAATTAATTTCAGCAGAACTGAAATCTCAAAACCATCAAATGAAATGTAGGGAATTTATCAGAAATTAAAAATGTGTAAATGTACCAAAAAAATACTGATAAAGTGCCTGCTCATCTCTCAGCTGTGTATGTGCTAAGAGAACTGAATCCTTGAAATGTTAAGATGGCCTTGAGTTAAATTTGTGAACTATGCTGTGACTGAAACTTCCTTCTTCAAAGAACTTATATTTCAAGGTTTTAGTTAGTATCTCTCCAAAAAGAGGAGTTTCTTAATTCTCTGTTTCATTTTAAGCCTTAACTATTGCATACCACCTATAAGGTTGAGTGTCTATGAGTAAGAATCAAGGGGAAGGCCAACAAGGCAGACATCTCCGTGGGAGTTTGTAACCAATCGGACCACCCAAGCAGGAAGGTGAGGCTGATGAAATACCGTATAACCAGTTGGGAGAGATTTCGTGATTATCACCTCTTGTTCTTATGGGGGAATTCAACTTCCCAGATATCTGCTGGAAATGCAACACAGCAGAAAGGGAACAGTCCTGGAGGTTCTTGGAGTGTGTGGAAGATAACTTCCTGACACAGCTGGTGAAGGAGCCAACAAGGGAAGGTGCCCTGCTGGACCTGGTGTTTGTGAACAGAGAAGGACTTGTAGGAGATGTAATAGTTGGAGGCCACCTTGAGCACAGTGATCATGAAATGATAGACTTATCAATTCTTGGAGAAGTCAAGAGAGGGATTAGCAGAACTTCCATCTTGGACTTCCATAGCGCAGACTTCAGCATGTTTAGGGACTTGGTTGGCAGAGTCCCTTGGGAGGCTGTCCTGAAGGGCAAAGGAGTCCAGGAAGGCTGGACACTCTTCAAGAACAAAATCTTAAAGACACAAGAGCAGGCCATCCCCACGTCCCGAAAGATGGGCTGGTGAGATAGAAGACCAGGCTGGCTGAACAGAGCTTTGGCTGGAACTGAGGAACAAAAGGAGAGTTTATGGCCTTTGGAAAAGGTCACAGGTCACTCAGAAGAACTACAAAGACACAGTGAAGCTGTGCAGGGACAAAATGAGAAGGGCCAAAACTAGAACACAATCTGGCTACTGCCATAGAAGACTATAAAAAAAGCTTCTATAAATACATTAACAGCAAAAGGAAGACTAGGGAGAATCTTCCTCCTTTATTGGATGCAGGTGGAAACACAGTGACTAAGGATGAGGAAAAGGCTGAGGTACTTAATGCCTTCTTTGCCTCAGCCTTTAATAGCAGGACTTGTTTGCTGGGTATGTGGCCCCTTGAGCTGGAAGGCAGGGATGGGGAACAGAATGAGACCACCATAATCCAAGAAGAAATGGTTAGTGACCTGCTGCACCACCTAAACATCTACAAGTCTATGGGGCCAGATGGGTTACACCTGAGAGTGCTGAAGGAGTTGGCAGATGTGATTCCCCAAGCCACTCTTCATAAATTATCAGCAGTCCTGGCTAACTGGGGAGGTCCCAGTGGACTGGAGATTGGCAAATGTGACGCCTGTCTACAAGAAGGGCTGGAAGGAGGGTCTGGGAAACTACAGAGCTGTCAGTCTGAGCTCGGTGACTTTGGGAAGGTCATGGAACAAATCATCTGATCAGGCCCAGTCAGCATGGGTTCAGGAAGGGCAGGTCCTGCTTAACGAACCTGATCTTCTATGATAAGGTGACCTGCCTAGTGGATGAGGGAAAGGCTGTGCATGTTGCTTACCTGCACTTCAGTAAACCCTTTGATACTGTTCCCCACAGCATTCTCATGAGTATGTTTACTCAAGGCTTGGACAGATGTACACTCTGCTGGATGGCTGGGCTAAGAGAGTGGTGGTGAATGGAGTTAAATCTGGTTGCCAGGCAGTCACAAGTGGTGTTCCCCAGCGCTTTGAGACCACTCCTGTTTAGTATCTTCATCGGTGACCTGGACAAGGGAATCAAGTGCACCCTCAGTAAGTCTGCAGATGACAGTTAGGTGGGAGTGTTGATCTGCTTGAGGGTAGGCAGGCTCTACAGAGGGACCTGGACAGGCTTATGAGCTTCAGGACTTGGCACTGGGCCTTGTTGCACTCGGGTAACAGCAACCCCATGCAATGCTACAGGCTTAGGGAAGAGTGTGTGGAAAGTTGCCCAGCAGAAAAAGGCCTGAGGGTGTTGCTTGACAATCGGCTGAACATGAGCCTGCAGTGTGGCCAAGGCAGCCAAAGGCATCATGGCCTGCATCTAAAATAGTATAGCCACAGGACTGGAGGAGTGATTGCCGTACTTGAGTAGTGTGTTCATTTCTGGACACTGCAGTATAAGAAAGACATTGAGAAGCTGGTGAGGTATCTTGAGAATAAGTCTTATGAGGAGCAGCTGAGGGACTTGGCATTGTTTAGTCTGAGGACAAGGAAGCTGAAGGGAGACCTTTTCACTCTCTACAACTACCTGAAAGGAGGGTGTAGAGAAGTGGGTGGAGGTCTCTTCTCACAAGTTACAAGCAATAGGATAATAGGAAATTGTGTAAAGTTACACCAGGGGAGGTTTAGGTTAGTTGTTAGGAAAAACTTTCACACTGAAAGGGTTTACCAAAGACTGGAACAGGCTGCCCAGGGAAGTGGTGGAATCACCATCCTTGGATGTGTTTAAAAGCCATCGAGATATGGTGCTCAGGGACATGGTTTAGAAGTGGGCATGGTAGAGTTAGTTCTAACGGTTGGACTTGATGATCTTAAAGGTCTTTTCCAACCATAACGATTCTGTGATTCTATGAAAGCAGCCAACGTGACCTGGGTGCAGGATTCTTCTGAAGAATACTCGTAGGGTAACCATGGAGCACCACATGGGTTCCTTTAAATGAGGTCTTTTTTCTGGCACTGTCTGGTGCCAGAGCTGCTTGCTGCTGGCTTCTGTGGGCTGGACACAGCTCAGGCACACAGAGGCGATGTTTGCTTTCCACAGGAGTCTGGAGGGCTCCGGTGCCATAGCAGGGAGGAAGCTCCAGCTCCCCAGCTGTGCCATGAGTGTGCTGCTTGGAGCCGAAACAGCCTCACACCCACTCCATGCAGGACAGCTGGTGAATTTATTATGTGCTGCTGAATACTTCGAATGTTTTGGTGTTACTCTACTGTAAAGGAGGTGTTTTCAGTCAGCATATTCTATAAATAGGATTTTGTGTAGGAAACCACAATATTCAGCCTACTCAATTGCTTAATTTCAACACAACTTTCTTAGGCTATTAAAAGTAGCTGTCATCTCTGTATCTTTGCGTATCTGCGAGATTTCTCTAGTTAGCTACTTGAGTAATAGAGGCAGTTCTGCATCTTTGAGAGGTGTCTCCCCACGTGGATGTCAATGTTGTGCCTTTGATTTTGCTGGAATTGGTGGCTTGTGCTAATGGCATGTGTCTGGGTGTGTGTGGTGAAGCGGGGGGGAGTATGGGCCTGACCTGCAGAGTGGGTAAATGGAAGAGCTTCAGTAATGCCTTCCAGTGTGCTCGCCTGGCCTTTGGGTATCGAGTTTCAGGGAAGGTCTTAGCAGTAGTCTCCAACTACAGGCAACCTTTACAGTCAACAGATTAAAATAGTCTTTGAAGGAAGTCAACTTCTTAACTGAACTGTTCACCAGCTGCATGCCGGTGTATAGAACTATTAGGATAAATCCATCTGGTAACTTCTGTCAGAGTGGAAAAGATTAAAAAAGTATTGATTAAGAATTTAAGACTATAAAACCCTGCTCATAAAGATTTCAAGGTCAAATTATCTGTATCATCAAATTGCACATACATGTTCCTGGTCCAGTTGTATTTCAGGAGACAGGATCGTGCAAGGAAAAAAAGGCCCACTTGTACCTGGATGTAGCCAACTGATTGATTCTTGTCTAGTGAGTATCTAAAACCTTCAGGGACTGGTGATCCACATACATTTTGAGAACTCTTGTAGAAATCTGTTTCCCCAGTTGCATGATAAAAGTGTGCTATGTCAGAACAGGTCAAGACATGTTTTAGATGTCTAGTGGTTGTCACATTTAAATCAATCAAGGAACAAGTTTTTTTACTAACTGGCTGAAAAAGAAGTAACTTGTTTAGAGCTTCAAGTATTAAGACTTGTGCATTTAATCATAACACTTCTGTATAGATAAATTGCATGTAATAAATAATTTTGGCATCTTGAAGATGAGGTGTGTTTGCACAGAGAGATATCTTAACCAAATCCTTTACAGTTTTTGGTATCCTGTTTTGATGGCTGGTTCTCTGAAGGGGCACGGATGATATCCTAGTACTCTCCATAGAGAAATGGAGGTGTAAACGCAAAATAAGGAATTATTCTTCTAATTTTGTGTGCAAGTATTGCCCTCTCTTTCTGATGTACTTAACAATACAATAATGTAGAGCCAAAATGCTCAAGTTACTTTAGATCTTTTTTTCTTCCACCTTTCAGATTGCGAAGAAGACACGAACCCCAACTTCTGGGCCAGTGATCACCAAGCTGATCTTTGCAAAACCAATAAATAGCAAAGCTGTTACAGGGCAGACCACTCAAGTGTCACCGGTCATTGCAGGTTGTACTTTGACTTGTTTTGCTTTACCACTTTTTAATGGCTGTCCAAAGATGTCGTGATTGCAGAAATTCTGCTGTATTGATGATTCTACTGTAGTTTCTGTGAAGTACCTCAAGCAATTGAAAAATGTCAGCAGAGAATTTTGTAGGTAGAAGGAGATAAATGCAGTGGTTGATACCCTTACACTTTGCTCATTTTTAATTATCTTTGTTATTGTAGAGTTTGATCATTTTGCTTTTTCTGTAAGATGCTTTTGCTTTTTGGATTTTGGGGAGGAGAAAAACATACCTCACAGGGAAAACACTGTTCAGTAACAGAAAGTATTTGTAGGTACCTTATATAAATGCACAAGGAGAAAAGGAGACACATGCTCTTGTATTACTTTAATTTACTTACGTTTGGACCTAAATGTAATACATGCAAATAGCAAGAAAAATGTTTGAGTGGACAAAAGTTAATAAAACTGTGTTGTTTCTGTTAAGTTGTTCACCTACTTCAGAAATAAGCATCGCCAAAGACTTAAGAAGGTAACTAAGGCAAATAAGAACTGGTTTGTCTCTTTGGAAAACAAATCTGTGTCCTTAAAAACAAACAACCAACCCAAAAAAACCCTCAACCAAATGCCAAACCACACAGTGTAATCATTTGTTTGTTATGGCAGTAGGACTGATGTGTCCCTTGATAAATGCATCACTGCATGTATTCAAGTATCATCTGAGACATGTAAATCATCTCAAAAGGACAAATGTAGGAAGCCAGAATCATCCTCAGAACTTTGAAGGATGTCTTTAACTGTTTCCAGATTGACCAACCCAAGTAGGACTAAAATCTTTTCTACATGTTTAAATGAATTTAAGCCTTTATAGAGCTGGGGCTTGATCTGGTTTTAAAAAGAATGCAACTGTCTCCTGTATTGGAAACTTTGATAGATACAAGTGAATGGCACATAACTGAAACGATCTTTCCTTGAGTTGTGAGACTGTCTGTGTCCTGGGAATTCTGTGAGCTGAGGTGGAAGTTGTACATTTGAAAGACTTGTCAATACAAGGAGCTGTTTTCTGTTTACGAAACTGACAGCAAGGGGCCTCAGAGGGGATGTAGTGAGAAAGGGAAAGCTGTCACTAGGAAAAAACCAACTTGAAGCACTGAGTACTGTAGATGGTAAAATTCCCACAGATTCTGACATTTTTCAGGTTGTATGTGGCTTTA
Organism: Mesitornis unicolor; assembly: GCF_000695765.1. Taxonomy (NCBI): domain Eukaryota; kingdom Metazoa; phylum Chordata; class Aves; order Mesitornithiformes; family Mesitornithidae; genus Mesitornis; species Mesitornis unicolor. Next base: position 24,267 of record NW_010168742.1, read on the forward strand.
GCAGCTGCTGGCAACTATGTATGCTGTTACTTAGGCTGCACAAAACTGAAGGTTATTTTAGAGCACATAGAACTTGGAGGAAGACATCTTTATATGGGTATGATGCCTTTTCCTTTGGGTTCTAATGGACTTAATTGTCCTATCACTGGTTGATTTTGAGTGGAAAAGTTACACTGGTGTGTGTTTGTTTCTTATTTTTATGCATGTAGTACAAGAGAATGGGTGACAGAGAGGCTATGATAGAAATCAGTCTGAGCCAAAGTGTAGCAGAGAAAAGCTCAGTAGTTAAGCCCTCTTTGGAAAAAGAACTTAAAAGTACGAAAAAAAGCAACAACAACAAAAATCCCTCTGTTTTCCACTCTGGGAGTTTTGCAACGTTCCCGAGATTGATTTCATTATTTGGAGCTGTTGGTTTTGATGGGAACATCATATATTCTATTAGGCAGTGGAAAAAAAACAACCACCAACACAGAGCAGAAAAAAATACTGAGTGTAGCGAGATCAAGCACCTTTTTCTTGGTTACTGTAACGCAGCTTGTTTCAGCTGGCTGAGGTTTTAAAAGGAAGTAGCCCCCCACAGATGCCAGATTTCTCTGTATCTTGGCCGCAGCCCAGGGAGTTCCTAGGAAGCTGCCAGCTGGCTGAGGGTTTGTGTGCAGCGCAGGTGGATTGGGGGTATGCGCGCCTCAGGATGATGTGCTGGCTTCAAAGAATTTTCAGCTGAATGTCACAGAAAGCTTAATGCACATTTAGCTTTTTTTAAGCCTCAGTAAAGGTCTTTTTATTTGCAGTAATGCCAATTAGGTTCTTTTTTACTGCTAAATCTAACTTAAAGAATGCTCATGTCCTTTCTATTAGGCAATACACTCTCAGAAGTAGGGGTCGATTGTGCGATATGCAGGGAAAACTTTTGCTTTAGAAGTTAATGTAAACACGGATAACTGAGGAGCTGATGGTGTCTTCACTGTTTATAGGTAGAGTTGTTTCACAGTCTGCTCCAGGAACACCACCAAAGACAATAACAATCTCTGAGAGTGGAGTCATTGGATCATCTTTGAGTACGACAACACAACAGACATCAAATAAAATAGCTATCTCACCACTCAAATCCCCTAATAAGGTAAGGACCTGGTTCTGGTTGCAGCCCTTCTGCACAGTGGTCTGAATGGAGTGGTCTCTGTGTCTTTGCTACAAGCCGTTAACTATCCAGCCGCTCCAGAGTCTCCATTGCGCATCACAATGCTTGGTGGTAATGGCTTAAGCAAGATTTTTTGCAGTTGGCTCTGTTACTGAGGTTTTAACTGAGGGATTACTGCATTAGTTTCCTTTTCCTGCCATTCCCTGTGCATCAATTCTGAGAGCATCTGTTCTCTCTTAGCGAAGTGCTCAAATGGTAGGTTTTTTTTATGCCTTCATAAATAGTCAGCAGGCTGCTTATGAGGAGACCTCGGTGATGTTAACAGGTTAGCACTTACTAAACGTTGTCTGCTAGTGCATAGATAACTTAGTAATCACAAAAATCCATGGGGCTGGATGGAATTCA
>NW_010168743.1:0-7154 GCF_000695765.1 Mesitornis unicolor
ATACAATCAGATCCTAAAGTCAACACCTTCCTCCACCCTTCCCTTCTTCCTGGGCTCAGGTTTGCTCCCAATTTCTCACAAAGCTGCAGAAACCCAATACAAAATGTCACATCATAAAAATGCAATGATAAGAATTATTAAACATGATTTTGGTCCATCAAAATAGTTTTCCTTTGACATTTTAATTTATGGGTTTTTTCCTTTCTCTTACTATGTAAGGTTCCTAGGAAGTTATGATAAAACTTAGTTTAAAAAAAAGAAAGTTCTAATTGTTTTCAAAATATCAGAATATTAATTTTCTAATTTTTTTTTTAAATAGCAACTATCTCTTGAATTAATGAATTTCCCAATTCAAAAAATGAAGTTCATCTGTAAATAATGAACTTATCACTCTCATGATATATGAAAAGGCATGGTAGTCAGGTGAAGACCCTAGTGACTGGAAGAAAGGAAACATTACACTCATTTCTAAAAAGGGTAGAAAGGAAGACCCTGGGAACTACCAACCTGTTGGCCTCACCTCTGTGCCTGGGAAGATCATGGAACAGATCCTCGCTGAGGCACATGGAGGACAGGCAGGTGATTCAAGACAGCTAGCATGGCTTTACTAGGGGCAAGTCCTGCCTGACCAACCTAGTGGCTTTCTACAATGGGGTAACTGCATCAGTAGCCAAGGGAAGAGCTATGTCATCTATCTGGATTTCTGCAAGGCCTTTGACATGGTCCCCCATAACATCTTTCTCTCTAATTTGGAGAGGTATGGATTTAATGGGTAGACTGTTCAGTGGATAAGGAATTGGCTGGATGGTCGCATCCAGAGAGTAGTGGTCAATGGCTTGATGTCCAGATGGAAGATGATGACAAGTGGTGTCCCTCTGGGGTCTGTATTGGGTCCAGTGCTGTTTAATATCTTCATTAATGATATTGACAGTGGGACTGAGTGTACCCTCAGCAAGGTCGCTGATGATACCAAGCTGAGTGATGAGCTTAATGTGCCAGAGGGAAGGGGTGCTATCCAGAGGGACCTGGACTAGCTGGAGAAGTTGGCCCATGTGAGCCTAATTAGGTTTAATGAGGCCAAGTACAGGGTCCTGCACCTGGGTCGGAACAAACCTCATTACCAATACAAACTATGAGATGACGTGCTGGAAGGCAGTCGTGAGGAAAAGGACTTGGCAGTACTGGTGGATGAGAAGCTGGACATGAGCCACCAATGTGCATCTGCAGCCCAGAAGGCCAACGGCATCCTGGGCTGCATCAAAAGAAGCATAGACATCTGGACGAGGGGGGGGATTCTGCCTCTCTACTCAGCTCTGACCTCCCCTGGAGTACTGTGTACAGCTCTGGAGTTCCCAACACAAAAAGGACATTGAAGTGCTGGAGCACGTGCAGAGGAGGGCCACAAAGGTGATTAAAGGGCTGGAGCACCTCTCCTACAAAGATAGGCTGAGAGAGTTGGGGTTGTTCAGCCTGGAGAAGAAACAGCTCTGGTGGGACCTTATAGTGACCTTCCAATACCTGAAAGGTGCCTACAAGAAATCTGGTGAAGAGCTGTTCACTAGGGCATGTAGCGATAGGATGAGGGGTAATGGTTTTAAACTAGAAAAGGGCAGATTTAGCTTGGATATTAGGAAAAAGTTCTTCAATATGAGAGTGGTAGGTCACTAGAACAGGTTGCCGAGAGAGGTGGTGGAGGCCCCATCCCTGGATATATTCAAGGTCAGGCTTGATGGGGCTCTGAGCAACCTGATCTAGTAACAATGTCCCTGCAGTGGGGTTGGACTAGGTCCCTTCCAACCCAATACATTCTGTGATTCTATGATTCTATTATTTCCAGACAGTTAATTTGTTCTTCCTATATGTCCTTACATTGCTCTATGCATAATGTACTTCCCTCATATTTTCTTTAATGTCTATAATCAGTATATTTTTTTCCTACTGAATTAATTGGTCATTTCTGTTTGACATCTTTATCAATGATCTGGATGTGGAGACCTAGTGTACCCTCAGTAAGTTTGCAGTATCTATCCAGGTCTGAGTTTTTTCTTTCTGCCAAGGGAAGAGTAATCCACTTTGAATAAAAAGTGGTGTGTTAATTCAAAAGAGCCAGCAAAACATTGAGTTTTGCTTCCAACTCTAAGATTAGTGATTGGAGCACATACAATTTCAAAATCAGTTTGCCAATTTTTTCCATTTTATATATGAGGCAGAAATGTCATACAACCTAAACTAAGGCAAGAGTAAGTACTCCAGTACAAGTGGTTTCATCATAATTCTGCAATATTTGATCAGAAAAAAAAAGGACATGTTCGGTCAGTTTGTGGAAAATTTGCAGAAAGGTCATGAAGAATGATTTCCTCTAAGTTAAGGACTGCTGTATATACTTAAATACAAATATGTTCAATGTTCCTAAACAATGACTTTTAACACAACCTAAATGCATATATGTGCAGTTTTAATTGCTTATAAAGGACTTAATGAAGCTATGCAGTTAAAGGTTCTTCACACATCTGTAGTAAGTAGGCAGCATGATTGTTCCTTAGCAGAGAAAGATTTATATCAGTGCTAGTTTTAAAGAGCATCCTCATCCTTCTTTTTTGACCCCACTTGAAATAAGAATGTGTTGTTTTATTAGCAAATAGTTTCCTTTTTTCAAAGGTTTGTCATGAAATACAACAATTATGAATTATATCACTGGAAAAAAGATAATCTTTTGGACTCATAATGCCTTCTCTCAACCTAGATCAGGAGAAATAAACATCAAGCTGATTTTAGACTGCAAACTATTTTTTTTTAATTATATGTAATTGTATAGATTAGGTAAAAGGAGTCTGGGGTTTGTGGCCTGTATGGCTGTATTACCATATAAATAGGTGAGTTTTATAAAAGTTGATTGTTATATGTAAGAATGTTAGCGCAACAAGACTTATGATTACAAATGCATTAATTCTTAGTTTGGGTTCCAATGAGTTTGAAATCCCACATTGTACTGTAAAAACTGATTATTTTTGTGAAATGGAATCTTACTTTATTATTCAGTACTGACTTTAAGAACTTTATCAGTGTGATATTTACACCAAGGTAGAGTGCTAAATAGATTGAGAAGTAAGAAATTAAAACTGTTCTAAATACTGCTATAAAATGTAGCTGTCTAAAATTTTCCTGACAGATGTCCATTTGTTAAGGAACTGCATATTCAGAAAAACCCAAAAGAACTCACAGAAAGGGTCTCTTTAGAACTATTGTCAGTGGTTACACGCACAAAAAATATAGGTGTGGAAAAAAGTATATTTTAAAAGTCTCATTTTTTAATTATTGATTTTTTTAAGGTCCGACAAGTTTAATTTTTATCAGTGTTTGCAAATATCACAAGCATTTCATAGATATCTCAGTGAACAGGCTTTCAAGCCTGCAGGGTTATGTGCCAGCATACAACTAGCACACTTGAAGTGTGCTTGGAGGCCTTTAAGTTTTACATAATCCCTGCCAATTTCCCTTTAGAAGAAATTGAATTTTTTTTATTTAATTCCAAGATGGAATGAAATCAAAATCTTCCCCAAAATGTAAATAATTTTGTTTTTGCAGTAATATTTATGAATAATTACACCTAGATACACCAGGGGGTGGAGGGGAAGAAACCAAACCAAACCACAAAAAAACCCAAAACATACAAAAAACCTAATATAGATACACACAGAATCATTTTTTTCTTGTCATATACAGAAGTGTGAATATACTTGCACAGAGATCTCCATGAGATGTATTACTGTTTGGTTTGCATCATGATTTCCAGCTTTATATTGGTACCAGAGGAAATCATGATATACTGTGTGTATCTATAATTTTTATGTGGCATAGGTCCAACTGTAAAGTTGTCTTTGCCAGTCATATGAAAGTTTATAATTATTTTAGAACAGCAGAATCAGCATATTTCTTTTATTCTCTAGACATAGGCAAGACTGAAAAAGGACTAAGATGGCAGCATCTTAAGGGATTTTTTTCTTTATATTTTATGGTATTGGAAATGACATGGCTTTTTGCATTTTACAAGGAAAAGCTAGCTATATCCATGTGGAATCTTTGTTTTTACAAGCATAGCTATCACAACACAGTATATGTTTTTTTCTTTCACCTTTCTGATTTAGGGTTAGTGGTTTTGGCTGAGATACCTATAAAATTAATGTTTTGTCTTACTGCTGCTCTTCTAAACCAAAATTCAAAGAACATAATATCTTATTGCAATTTAGTTAGTTATGTAATTGTTAGAGGAATATTAATGACTGAAATTATATCTTTTCATATTGTAATTCTGAAGGATTTGTCTTTATTATTTTTGTTTCTTATCAAAGTCAAACGCAGAGGGAACTTACTTTAGGAAACTATGCAAAACTTGGGTACAGACACCCAAGCAGAACAATCTCTAATGCAATAATTTTCCTTTATGTGGTATCAGGGCAGACATCTGTCCCACTTACAATCTAGAACTATACTAGCTGTGAGAAATATCAAAACTGGATTTATGTAATTACAGATTCATCTCCTGGGCTTACTCTGCCTTTAATAATAACCTAGAAGAGTTCAGACCAGGAGGTGAGTGAGCACTTTGCACAACTGATTGCTTACATTTAGGAATTTAAACCCTGTAAGCATCAATAGTGTAGCTTTGACCCTCAGAGCCAATCAGTTTTATTTTGTGTCTTTTCTTGCAATGTTGAAAAAAATGCATACATTATTCAGCAGACTGGAAAACAAACTTCATGAAGGAAAGAAAAAAAATAGCAAAACTTTTTAGGATTTTCTGAAGCAGTTTCAAATTCTCTGAAGTTAATGAGAGCTTTCTGCACTGACTAATAATTCTTCTCATTCAGTTCAGGGTATATTTTCTAATAGACTACTAAAGAGCTCCTTAATTGAATAGCTGAAAATAAAAAAAGCACTGAAGACTGAAAGCCAAGGTTTTTATAGATTCTAAGCATGAAAAGAAGCATCTTTATTAAAAGGATGATTAACCTTTGGTGTAAACAATCAAAGTGGATTCTCTTTCTGGGTGACAGATTTTAACTATGTGTTATTTTGAAACTGTCTACGTGTGGAAGTTAATGAGGAGGAGGAATTTGCTTATTTTACTGTTGCCATTCTTACAGTGGTTCTCTCTATAACCTCCTGTTTGGCAAAGAAAACATTGTACTAAAGAAAAATTTAATGCATTGTCCCTTATTACAGTTCCAAAGTATAATAAAATCCATTAAAATCCATTTCACAGCAGCACTCTTACAGCAGAGTAGGATGCTCTTTTGGAGAGTTAATGAGAGGAGTTAGTGGCCTACCATTGCATGTTCTAGCTCATTCCACATTTATTTCCCCATGTGGACAACTCCCTAGTCAAACACAGCATTTTTTTTTCTTTATGCATGGACAACTGTTAGATTATTTCAGCCTGTGATACCCAGGAAATAAAACAAAGAATACTTTATAACGTTGAGCTCCCTGAATATATGCAATTCTCGGCAAAGAAACTAAATCAGTGTTTTTCATTAGCACTGGTATTTTCCCATGTCTTACTGAATTCCAACAGTAAGACTTGTTAATGCTGTACCTGGAAATACAGATTAAGCAGTGCACTTTGCAAGGCATTATAAGGAGAATGCTTCTTTGTTAACATTATTCACACATTTATTAACAAGTTATTCTTTGGGTAGTGACACATATTGTAGCCACTCTCTTCACTACAGTTCTTGTAGAAGCTGTGCTGTCTACTAATGCTGGAGAGCAAGGTTTGTTGGTCAGGGGAGGTGTTGGGGTTTGGTTTGGTTTGGTTTGGTTTGGTTTGGTTGTAGCCCCTCACAGATGATTCTGCTAGTCTGGCACCTCTAGTCTGTGTTTTTGCGAGACGTAGCTCAGTCTTTTAACTAATTTACTTTTGTCTGATGAGGCCAGGGATTCTGTAACTTTAAAAACGATACTCAGGAACTTCTTATTGGTTGAGAACATTCATCTGCAATGAATCTTTTAAAAACATACTGATACTATCTTGTAACTGCAAAATATCTTCATGCCAAACTAGTAACTAATTTAACCCTCATAATTAATCTGATCGCTTCTGTATTTCATAAAACTCAGTTGCCAGAAGCCCTCTCTTTGTACAAAAATCTTGGGTTTCCAGTCTTTTTTCCTTGAAAATCTAATTAACAGTATTCTTTTAAATAAGAAGATTACTTTCTGTGAGCAATTAACTGAAATTCAGTCTGCTTTAAACTTTTCAATATAGCAATGAATATTTATAAACTTAATAGAACTTCACTCTGGTAGGCAATCCCTTTAATCTTATTTGAAGCAGCATGGGGCCCAAGTCTCACTGGATTAACATCATATTTTCTTTCGGCACACACACACTAAAAAGTAATTTCCTTGAAATGAAATATTTGACCAACTGATATCCAAACTTGTGACAGTTCAAAGTCTGTTTCAGTAAAACTAGAGTGTATATATCCACATTATCTGTGGCTCCATGCTGTGATTCAACAATGATCTCTCAAGTTCATGTGCACTTTTCTGCACCATTAGCACCTGCTGGCTTTCAAATACCAATCATGGAATAAAAGGTACAGTAACTTTGATCTTAAATGTAACCCAAATAGGGTAAAGATCTGCTACAGAGAAAAAATAATTAAAAAACAAAATTAAAAAAGAAAAGCAGACCTTAAGGAAGCAAAGAAGCAACCTGGAATAGAACCAAGGAAATATTTTCCGAATTGAATTTCCTCTCTAATTTTGCTTTATCATCTCCATGTGAAAAGTCATTATTATGGAATTGCTTTTGAAATAAAATCCAGTTTACATTCTCAAAACAATCGGATACTGCAAACAATTTTCTAGTAATTTCTATATTATTGCCACATATGCATGAGAGCTTTTTTTAATGTTTTTTTTTTCTTTTCCTCTCATTAACTCTGCCATCTTATTTGTGCCTGAGCAGCTGTCTTGACTAATTTTACTACCTGTTTTTGATATGTTTACTAGATGAACTCCTTTTGTTACATTTCTCCTCTGTGTTTCTCACTTGCCTGAGCTTATTCCTCAAGATTTTCTTTTCATATGTCCTTTTATTCTGCAATCTTTGTTTTGTGCTTTCACAGAATCACAGAATCTTAGGA
>NW_010168744.1:0-9309 GCF_000695765.1 Mesitornis unicolor
GGCCCCTGGGGGAAAGGGGCCGCTGGGAGGGACGTGGCTTTGTCTGCTGCTCAGGGAAGGAGTCGTCGGGATCTTTTGCAGGTCGCGGTCCGGGCTCAGGCCCAGCCTCGCTGAGAGTCCTGCCGGAGCTCGGCCTGCAGCAGTTCCCTTCAGGGATGCGGTGTGGTTTGTGTGGCCCTAGGGTGGACGGTCATGGGCTTCCCTTCGGTCGGGAAGAAGCGGGAGAGACGCGGTGCGAGTTGAGGTGACAGTCGGGAGTCAGACCTGCAGAGCTGCCTTTTCTCCACAGATGTGTGGCAATCTCCACTTCTCGCACCTCTCCACAAGCTTCCTTTCTGGTTGGTAGAGACACAAAAAATCAGTCCTCTCCTGCTGGGCATTGGTAAACGCATCTGTCCGTGCACAAGCTTGCATGTCAGAGCCAGCCACTGATGTTGGTCATTGTCTTGTAAAGAAAGCAGTGGGCAGACTGGGGGCTGCTTTCCAAAGTCAACTTGCAGTGATGAAGACGAGACATCAAACGATCTTATCAACCAGGAAGAACAGCCCGAGTGCCTTAATGTGCCCACCTGCAGCCAAAGATCATGTATGCATGGGTATTTGTCATGCCCAGAGTTTATGGGTCATACCTGGGGACTGTTGTTGCAGGATAAAACTATCCTCTTCAAGAAGGACTTCTTTAAAAGTTTCCATCTGTTTTATGCAACAAACTCATCCATTTATCTCAAACCATTTTCATTACTCGCCTGACACAGACTCTGTGATTTGAATACAGACCAATGGATACCCAAGCACCCACAAAGCTGTGACAGGATTTCCAAGGGGCATTTAATTTGGCTGGTGTTTTATGTAATGAATCTTCCTGCTTTCCCTAGCTCATTTACAATAAGCATGGGCATGACATAAAGGCCCGAGAGGAACTAATTGTCAAATCTTGGTGTCCAGAATTAAAACCAAAACAAACCATTGCTCCTAGTTAAACTGTATCATCTATATGAACACAAAAATAAAACTTCCACACAACATGAGTATCCCTGCCCCATGTGAATACTGAGCCCGAGCAGCTGGTTAGGGTTGCTGTCCTCCCTAGCCCCCTGTTGTCCTCAGCCTTCCCGCTTCTACTCAGCTCTGATCAACCTGCGCTAAAATCCTTTTCCATACACTTACTGGGATCTGTGGTGGTTAACGCTTCACAGGCACGCTGCCATCTGGAGTACCATCAAAAACCTTCAGGAAGGCAAAAGAAACACTTGCTGAGGAACTCAGTCTGTATTCTGCACAACAAAAGGTGAAGTATTCACATATCACAAAGATTTTCCAGGTTTTTTAAAAAACATTTTAATTTGAACAATCCAGATCCCTAATAATCTCCTGTTTTGTTTTAGTATAGGTGTATACAGCTTTTTAGCTCAGTTTATTCGTTGTGTCTGTAAGATTTTGTTCAATGTTGTTTCACAGGAGAAGGAATACACGTGTGTGTCCAGTCTAATAAATGAAGGTCACTGCATTTTGCTGCCAGACACTTACTGCAGAAGATGCAGCTACATAATCTGCTCCATGTCTTGTGGTGATGTAGCTCAACCCTTCCTTTCAATAAAGGGGGCTTGTAGGAAAGACAGAGAGAGACTTTTTACCAGGCTCTGTAGTGACAGGACAAGGAGCAACAGTTTTAAACTGAAAGAGCATAGGTTTAGATTGGACGTAAGGAAGAAATTCTTTACTGTGAGGGTGGTGAGACACTGGCACAGGTTGCCCAGGGAAGTTGTGGATGCCCCCTCCCTGGAAGTGTTCAAGGCCAGGTTGGACAGGGCTTTGGGCAGCCTGGTCTGGTGGGAGGTGTCTTTGCCCATGGCAGGGGGTTTGGACTGGATGACCTTTAAGGTCTCTTCCAACCCAAACCATTCTATGATTCCTTTGAATGCTGAGGAGTTTCCCATGCCCAGTCCTCATCTGTGCTACTCATCTGGCAGCAAGAATTCAGATGCAGGCAGTGCCACTGTGGAGGGGCCCAACATGCACAGGTACATGGTCGTGCCAGAAGCTCCTTTCATGTTGATCACGTAAGGTACCAGCTGACACAAGTGGATATGTGTTTGGTTTGAATGAAACAGGTAATAAATCAGGTGTGATAATAGAGAACAATACCGTAAGGAGATTACAGATTATGGGGGAGCTCAGAGGAGAGGAAATATGCAGCGAATGGCTGCCTGCTCTGAAACACCTCCTGAAGTGCCAGAACTGAAACTCCAGTCTCTCTTGCTGCCTACAGTTAACATCTGAAAAATCTTATATTGGTGAGTGTTTTGCCAGGCTTTTTTTCCCCTATGAACACAACTTCTTAAAAATTTAATCACTAAGAGAAAAATATCATTCCTCCATCGTAACCCAGAGGAAAAAGTAAAGAAATCCACACAGCAGGAAAGAGTCTGGAACATGTGGCAAGATGTTTTACTCATATCACAGTATTTTGCTCTCATTATAGTGCCTTTGATCCAATGGTCTTGGAGTATTTTATGAATTATGAGTGATCTTTGGTCTTTTTGTTCCCCACTCACGATGAAAAGGCTTTGTCTTAATTTTTTTGCCAGAGTAAACTGATTCACTGAGATTATGCTGAAATTGTAAAGCCAGAAGCAAAACCAAGACTGCAGCCCAGGTCACTGCACTCCCCCTCTGTGCCTTCGTTTAGACCCATCTCGCCTTTGTGTCAACAGTTCCAAAAGGGACATAGTCCAAAAAATGGTGATTAAAAAAACACAAGTCGGCCCCTGCGATTACATGAGAGAAAATGTAAAGACCCCAGATAACAGGAGGGTGGGCACAGGATAAATACACAGACTACATTATTAAACCCTTTGAAGCACACTGGATTATGTTTGCACATAACACACCTGCTGTGATGGTAAGGACTACGATCTTTGTTAACGTGCCGTCCAAATTACATCAGGAACATATTTTTCATTAAAATACTTCAGCAGAGCTGGTCTCTGAGGCATCTGGCTAGCGGCGGAAGAAATGCTGGGTTCCTTGCCATTGAAGTCGGTCTCCCTGGAGAGTGAGAAATTAATAAGAGAAGGGACAGGAGAAAGAGGGAACAGACAAATACTCATTGAGCCCACAGCCATGATGTTGAGAACAAAATGAATTTAGACACTGAAGGATCCAAAGAGAGAGTGACCTTTAATTGCTGAGCTGTAGCACTGGTGTGACAAACAAGCGGGGGACATGCAGATGATCCCATCAGAGCGCAGACCCCAGCTAGCCGCTGTGCTGAGGTGGCCTGCGTGACTGAAACATTAAAGGCAGCAGTGACAGAAAGGTCAGGCAGGGAAAAGCATCCTGGCCTGTAAAAACAGGGATCACCTGTTTTCCAGCTGCTGGCAGCTGTGCAGAAAACACTTGCATGCAAAGCGATGGGCAGTGTGGGAGGCTGCGGGCAGCTGCCCACTGTTTGGCCAGGCCAGAGCAGCCACGTTGACTCCAAGCTGAAACCAATCTGCCTGATTTTACCTGACCCAAATTAAGAGTATTTGCATGAAGGGCACCACCACTAGATTGGTCTTGTTGGTGCTTTTTGGTGGGCATAAGGTGGTGTGTCGGTTTGTGGCTCTCTCCTCCCCTGCCAGCACAGTTGGGTTTGGAAGAAAATGTCTTTTTTTTTCCATTGGCATAAACCCAAGATCATGTAGTAGCACATATTGACTACAGACCACCAGGTGCGAAAGCAGAATGGCTGGCTACCGAATTCCCCCTCTGCTCTGCGTAGGGGGGAGAGATTCGACATTGTGTGTGATTTCTATCTGTGCAAAATATGCTAAAAGTCTCCTCTTGCTGACATTAAAGTGACCTCAAGCTTCCTAACGGGAGCAGTAATAATATCCAGACTTAGAAAGAGGAGCGTGCAAGCAAGAGAAGTCTCTGTTTGCCCTGATCCGCACTGGCAAAGAAGAATTAATTGTGAAACCCTCGAAGTGGTGTTGGCTGGGATACAAGGTAGTCATCTGTCAGAGATGAACAAGGTAAGGGCCAAAACAGTAATGTAAATATTTAGTGGTTTAGGGGGGACACTTCAGAAAGCTGGAAACAGGGAGAAACGGAAATGTGTCCTTTTGGAAATGATATCTCTGCATTGTTCAAGAAAATTTCTCCCGCTATCAGTAAAAAAGAAAGAAAGGATGCACTGGCTGAAAAAACTACAGTCTTGACTGGAGAACTGGCAAGGATACTAATAATTTAACTACAGAAGGCATTTAGATTAATAAAAATAAGTAGAAAAAAAGTTAAAATTGTCAGGGATTGGTAGAAATCAGAATCATAAAACTGGTAAAGAACTTAAAGGAAGATGAGGCCTGCAGCCAGAGATGCCAAGTGATAAAGATTTTTCTCATTTTAATATATATTTGAAACAAAAGAATGGTAGTGATCCTACTGATCTACTGCTATGTGAAAAATTTGTCAATTGGAATGCAAAAGAAACACAGATGTTCAGTAAATATTTCTGTTCTGTTTTGGGGTGGAAAACAGATGACAGAGACATATTCCAGGATGGTAACAAAATACTTCCCATTCCAATGCAAACCTGAGGATGTAAAATAAGAGCAGCTCCAGTTAAACAATTTAAAATCAGCAGCTCTGGATAAACTTGCATCCAACAATTTGTAATATTATTTTTCCAGTTAGTTAGTCTGGAGATGCTGCGGAGGTTTCAGACCACTGGATGAATACTCACGTGTGGGGTTTTATTGGTTTGGTTGGTTTGTGAAGTGAGAGCAGCCCTGGCTGATGCAGACCTGTCAGCCCTACCCTGGCTCCAGACACAGGGATGGAAAAGCTGATAATGAAAAGGGAGAGTACCATCACCAATGCCACGTGACAAAGGTTGGTGGAAAATGTATTTTAGATAAAGTTACAAGTTTGGTGAGTAAAGGTGGCAAAGTTTTAATGTAATAATACTTTATATTTCCATAGAACATTTGGTTTGGTAACCCCTGACATTTTCACCAAAGACACTTCTGTAAAATTAGCTCAGCGTGAATTAAAATAATTAAATGTTGACTAATTGGTCTCATAATGTCCCTTTAATGTGTCATCTTCATGCAGGGTGTCTTTACCTAAAGATTTAAGCATGGATTTGGCTTTAGCAATTTAAAACTTTTATCACAGACCTCAAAGAGGATGTAACATCATCACTGCTCAGATTTTCACATAACACTTAAATTGGGAGAACGGTAAGTCCTGAAGGCAGGTCACTACCACTGGGCAATCTCTGAGTAAGCTGGGCTTTAGCAAACAATACATATTTTAATATAGCTCCCACAAAATTACGTATCTCAGAACAAAGACTGCAGGACATGCTTTATAGGATGTGCAGCTCCCTCCTGGGTACTCATTACTTTACAAAGATCTGGGGTCAGACTAAGTTGTGAGCTAATCTTGGGCTCCCACTGTCACATCAATTAGTCTGTGCTCCTGCCCACAGGTTTGGAGCAGAGAAATATGTCACTTTTACAAGTCTTTAGCTGCTATCCCACCTGAAAGTATCAGCACTGAGCACAAGAAATATGACCTTGATCAAACTGCTATGAGGAAACACAAAACTTATAGGAAAGTTGTGGACAGTAGTTACCACTGATATCTTATTAAAATGGAGAGACAATCAAGTGAAACTCATCTGTCGCTGTGAGAAATAATCACACAACCATAGCACGAAGGCCAACCCCTGAGAAAGCAAATCTGCAGGAAAGCATCTGTAAGCTGCTGGGGAAGCTGCAGGGCAGGCTTAATCAGATGAAGCCCTGAGCCCTTCCATCTATGCTGCTGGTTAATAACCCCATTGTGGTTTAGGCTCTTAGTTTTTATGCTGTGCTTAGGTAAAGTCTAGCTTGGGACACCCACTGGGAAACCAGGCTGCAGTGCGCTGAGCCTTATGTAGTTTTACAGGAGACCACCCTCAAACCCCACTTTCCCTCTTTCTGAAGACACCCACGGGGATGAGAGTCCAGCAGAAGCCTGACATCTAAGTCACATTCGCATCTGAGCTACGTGGATGGGGAGTGAATTGATAGCGTGGGCATGAAGTCTATACGTGATGTCTGGGAGTATAAAAACCAGGGAAACAAATTACCTCTGCCCTTAGTACTTTTGCAATTGCTTTTCTTGGTCTAGTGCTGGTGTTCACAGTTTAAGGTGGTTATTAGGTAATTATGGAAGACCTTGGGAAGAGCAGAAGACAGTGTGGTAGGCACAAAGACTCCAAATGATTTATCTATTTAAGAAACGGTAACACTCCAGGACACCTGGCATGAAGGAAACTCACCCTTAATAGAGGACTTACTAAATATAAGGTCCAGTGGCTAGAAGCCAAAGTTAAACAAACTCTGCTTACGTACACATTTTTACAACAGGTAACAGTCACTGGAATAATTTGCCAAGAGCTGTGGTGGGATTTCCCAGAAGCTGCGATCTCTTGTTGTTTCAAAGAGGAGTTCTACTTCAAACACAAATTAAGTAAGGGAAGTCCTACGGCTTATGTTACCCGAGAGGTCAAGCGAGATGGTCACAACAGTCTCTTCTGCCCTTGTAACCTATAAATAGATTAGAGTCCCAGTGGAAAAAAATTATCCTTATCTTGGGCTTTCCCAACATACTGTGGAAAAAACAATAGGATGCAGAAAGATCAGAAATAGTCCCTTTGCTGCAGTTGTGCCTAGTTTGCTATATCTACTGAAGAGATCAAAACATTGTGATCCTGTTCCAAAACGCCTTTTAAGCTCTTCCTTCTTGCTGTCAGAGCTCAGCCGTGCCCAATACACCCGTTTTCAGAGCCGTTAACTAGTCAACATTTGATAATTATAACAAAGGTTGGGTTTGAAGTCGGTGGGAGTTTTGCCATTCTCTCTTAACGGGTGGATCAAACCAGTGTGTCCTTGCAATTTAAGGACATGCCTCAAATTCTCTGCCCAATGTGAAGTGAAAGTTGGGGGAATCATGCCACACACATTCAACTGCTGAGTCTGGCTGAAAGAACAGACTTTTCTCATACACCATGTCAAATACTGTTATATTTAGGCAACATTTGAAAAGAATTCTACCTACATGAAGTGAATCATTCAACCGCCACAGTACAAATGCCATAGAAGCAACAGAGACAAATTTATTCTGTGCAACTGTGCTACTTTTATTGTTCTTTGTGAAAAGAGAGTACTTCACACAGCATGTATCCTCCTGCAAACTTTTTGATTAAAAGAAAATAACAATTCCTCTCTTGCAGTTTCTAGGAGTGTTCTGCATGTATGGAGCAAGGGACATGGGATCACTGATTTGTTTGTCTGTTGGATTCAAAAATACAGTGAAACAGCATTTACATGGCATCAGTCTGCTCTTTTATTTACTCCCTGAGATAATTTTGAGGATCATTCATCATCAGCTAAGTGAAACCCTACAAGTACATAAAATACTTTGAACAAAACAATGCAAACCACCTAAATCATCTGAGCCTCCTGCTCAGAGCAGAACTAGAGTCACCCAAGACCTGTGACTATTCTGAACAGTACCTTTCACCTTGATCACTGCTGTAAGCAGGGCACAGTGGGGTTTAATGCGCTCTTTCATCGGTGGGAATTTGAAGTCGCAGCAGTCACAGTCCAGTGGGAAGGCAGGAGACCCAGGATCTGACCTGGTCTTTGGTCTGGAAGGACATGAAGCAGCATGGTTTCTGTCAGGTCTACATCTCACAGGTGTGTGCTAAATAGCAGGCTATGGGCTTTTCTGAAACTGAGATTTACCTCACTCACTCCTGAAGTTTTTGTGTTTTGGTGATTTGGTTTTTTTTTTAAATACTTGAATAATATTTTAATTATAAACCACAAAGAAAATTGTTCTCGAGCCAGGTGGCCAGGACACCTACCTGGGAGGTATGACACTTGGGCTTCTGCTACAGAAAGTATTTTGAAAGAAATGTCCAGTTGCAAATGAGCCTCCCAGGCTTGAGGAAGCAGGAGCTTCTACTGCCAGCAACAGGCTCCTGCCGTCTCACACTGTCTTCAAGAATTCGGTGACAGCTGTGCCACTAACTCTAGAAGCAACAGAGTGAGGCCTTTTGGACAAACTATAAAAGTCCTGTTAGAAGAACTGAGCATTGAAGAGTTCAGCTAATCAATATGCAGCCAGCAGTGATTATTAAAGATAACTCTTCTGAAGACTTCCAAATACAGACATATGTATCTTTCAGAGGAAAAAAAAAATATTTGCACTTCAGAAACATGGTTCATATTAGATCCATGTTTCCATAGGCTGAATATATATTTTTCAGTCAAACAAGGGCAAAGGAGAAATGGAAATATGTAGATTCCTGAGCAGCATTCTTTTCCTGTCAGAGGTATAGAAAGGGCCATGTTTTCAAATGAAAAACATCATCATCATTTAAGACTGCTCCATATTAAAAAAAAAAAAAGAGCACTTTTGGAACAGACCTCTGTTACAAACCTCAGTTCAAAGCACTGTATAATTAGGCAGCCCTGGCAAAATGAGATAATGTTCATCTATCATGATACAAATCCTCTAGGAATAATCAAAACATCAAAGGTTCACACAGGCGCTTTCTGCATTAAACTGGAGTGATCTGTGAGAATGCAACTCCTGGATTTTCCTTTCTCCAATAATTCTACTTCAAAATAGTATTTTGCTGGTAGTACCACTGGAAACCAGACAGGGCCATGACAGCTGAGGACAGTGTGATGTACTACCACGACACCACACGCTTGTAAACACGTCGCTCCACTTGTTCACCCAGCAGTTGGCTCTCAGTATGGTATCAGATAGATGATTTCTGTTGTCTTTCAGCTGGGAAAACACATTTGAGTGTGTCAAACGCTTTTCCAACCTGAGTACAGGACATATGCTTGGCTCGGACTCAGACTGGTTCCCTCATAAACTGGTGCTTGTGTAGACACCTATAATTTTGTGGTTCTGCCTGGGATGGGTGACAGGCTACTCAGCAACAGAACCAGGGCATTCTAATTACATTTAATTCTGCCTTTAAATCGAAACTATCTTGTATGCTTTTTAGGTACAAAATGAGACAACAAAAATATGATGTACTTTAAAAACCTGCCCTCCACCATTAACCAAAAGATTTTGATCTGCAAACATTTTAAAGCTGCCCAAAACATTTAGGAAGAAAAAAAAAACAACAGAACAGTCTACTTAAGAAAATCTTTTCATTTTTATTACTTTCTAGTAGTCATTTTCTCAGGTGTATGTTTAAATTCTAAACCAACCATACAATTTACCCTATAGATTTCTTCCCTG
>NW_010168744.1:9340-29565 GCF_000695765.1 Mesitornis unicolor
AAAAAGTCAAGAAAAACTGGGGAAACAAAAGCTCAAGAAGGTACCATATATTAGGTTATATATATAACAATATATATAACAATAGGCTGTATTGTTATTGCTTAATGAAGATAATTAAATGCTCAGGGTTGGAGCAACAAAGGCTGGGAGTTTACACTTGGCATTTCCTTTCTGGTTTTGTTCTTCCTGCAGAAGACACGCCCCCTCGTGGGGAGAGGTTCAGGCCCATAAACTACTGGTCTCCCTTGACAGTTTTGAGTGTTTTGGGTATCAAGAAACAGCTGCCACAAACCAGCTTTCTGCTTCTGAATTTCTCACTTTTCAGTGCCTCCTCAGATGCATCATGCTTGCCGTACCTCGTGTAGATCTCTGTTGTGGGGAGGATGAAGAAAAGCAGCAAGCCATAAGGCTCCCGAAGAGATGATACTACATGGTTAACACAGTAGAAATAGTGTGGAATTGGTTCCTTCAGCTGTGTCAAACACATTAGTTTCAGCATCTTCATGAAACAGAGGAAAACTGCCCTAAAGAGAGCACTGCATAAAAGCTTGCTTGTGACAAGGATAACAGGACACAATTTCCTGGATCTAAATGAGCATCCTATGAACCAAAAGCATCGTCACTATAGGGATCTCTGCACTGAACTCCTTATTGGCAGGATCTTAACCCTTGTCTAAGCTATAGTAACACTGAAATAATCCTGAAAATATTTTCAGGCTCTTAAAAGCCTTTTTTCTCCTTATTTGTAATGCTGATTTGGCCATTACAAACACAATGCAGTTACCTATATGTTCTCCTTGCCCATACCTTGAATGAATATTGTTATTTATTAAAACTAGTCATTTCAAAACGCCAAAAATTTAAGTGACGTGGATCGTAAACATCCACCTACTGTTACTACCATGACAACAGATCTTCAAGTAAGGTAACAACTCCACTGGAGTTACGAAAACTGAGACTATCAAATTGCATTCAGTGTGAACAGAGAGTGAGGAATAACAATATGATACCTCGTGACTATGAAACACAGGGTGATAGTCCCCTTCCTCCCTTCAATATTGAGATACAAGCAAATGAACTGTCTCTCCAAAACAGGTAATAGGCTTGATGAAACAAACAAAGGATTTTTCATTAGAAGTACAAGACAAAAACCAAGCACATTAAAGCACAGAGTCCGGTAGAGTGACAGGAAACTTACTCCACTCTGCTAAGTAAAGAGAGGACATAGAAAGGGCACCCAAAGTGCAACACAATGATACAGGAAGGAAGACGGCAAGGAAAGAGAAGGGAGGAAGCCTGTGCTAACAATGCTTCTCTCTGAGACATTAGCATAGACATGACAATACTAACACCGTGTTTTCTAGATTCACATAACATACGTTAATCTCTCCTGCAGCAGGTTCTTTCTCTCTCAAAGTACAAGAACCCCAAGATCCTCTCTTAGAAAACCGTTCATCACTTCCGGGAGAAGGGGTTATTCTACACTGGTTTGTCTCTTAAACCTCAGTAAACACCAAAGTCACTTTTCTTATCGCTACGGATACATCTGTCTGCTTTGTTGCTCTAGACATAAACAAACTGAAATTGGAGTATGCAGCAACCTGTCTGCTGGGTGCCGACCCTCATGGCAGACTGCAGGGATATTCTCTCCACTTTCACTGGTGTGGAATCTTCATCTGACTTCTCTAGAAATGAGAAACTACAGAGTACATCAAATAAAGCTTGAAACGTGAGCTAGCTGGCTTGAGACTATTAACATGCTTCTGACTTGGTGATTCCTATTTCCTTTCAGTTCCACATAAGAGGATTCAGCACTTGAAATACCTGAGAACTGTAAAGCTTTGCAATCTTCATCATTGTTGCAGTTGACTATCAAAATAAAAATTTTAAAGTCAGTTGTTGGAAGGGTTCTGCCCTCTGCTCTCTGGTTCAACTGTTAGATAACAAAATGTACACAACCCACATTAACTTTGTGTCAGAAATAAATTTGGGTAGAATCTCAAGCCTTCCACTGAATCATCTCTGCAAAGATGGCCCATCTTTTCAGCAAGGAGCAGCCTAGAGAAAGCAAAAGAAGACGTGCTGTATTACTTGTGGACAACACAGTAACAAAGGTATCAAACACAGCAATTATTAATTACCTTTCTTTGGCTAAGAGAACAGACATCCCCACTAGTTTAGCAAACTCATCAGCTGTGAGAGAACCCTTTTCAGATACCTGTCAAAAAAACAAACACACAAATAAACAAACTATAGCATTAAAAGCACAATTAAGTTCTCTCAACTACTGAATCAGGTCTAGACATGTGAAATGATAAATTGGTAGCAAATCCTTTGGGAAGACAACTAGTTTGTTTGCATTGTTAAAAAGTACAAATAATTATGAGTATCTCCCCTTAAAAATACCTCTTCTATGTCCTGGGAAAATTGCCAAGTATAAAAAAGGAATGTAGAGAAGAGTTAAATCCTTAAAAAAAAAAAGAAAGAAATCACATGATACCTTTTCCTTCAGATTCTTTTAGAAGATGCCTTGGCACAAAATGAGTGGAAAAATCAGAATAGCTCAGACAGCAGTATGCTGTCACAATCACTGTTTACACAGCCTGACTATACCAAGTGATTCTGCAAACAGTGAAGCCTAAATGAGGAAATAAAAGACCTGTTCAGGGCAGATCACCGATTTAGAAATTTAAGTCATCTCAGATGGATGTGGAGAATTTAATGGGATTTAAAGTATCCCCACTGTCTATTAAAAAAATCCCCAAACCTAAGTACTCCACCCTGCATTACGGCATACTAGAGCAATCAGTAAAAGCCACCATCACACTCAATTGACACAACAGATATAGGTTCAGTCTTGGGACTCAAAACTTTGGCCCCATTCTCTCTACCACACTAGTTAATAGATGCTAAAATGAAACCTTCTCACACAGGTTGGACATGTAGATGCTTAAAATGTTAGATATGAAGTCTAGACTTACTACTGTACTGAGTTTCCCAGATAAACATGTTTTGCTACCCAACAAATTAATAATTCTTCCATTTCTCTGTTGCTTCACAGATTCAAGCAAACTTGTAAATCCAGATGTAGTTGCCATTTCCTGCTTCCCACATAACTGGGTGGGGAGGGGTCTATTGTGCGGCATTCTCAGCAGTTGCCTTTTTACAGAAACTCGGATTAGTCCTAACTTTAGATTTTATGAAGCCAAGTGATAAAAACTGAGTAACAGAAGTCAGCTATACAATCTAATATGCATGGGGTGATTATCTATCTTTCCTTCTGAAACCACCATTCTCATTAAGGGTGACTTTGGGTTCCTTTGACTTCCGTGCCACTTCCTGTCTTCACCACAGCTCTCTCCTGTCTGAAACCCTGTGACCTCCCTTCACTTCTCAAAAGTTTCACATTACTGTACATTATGCATTAAGTACAGGGTGCTTTTGGCCATAAGTTTGATCTCATCTTCCTTTTCCCTATGGGCTAGCCTTCCTCGTTCAAAGCCTCTCCCTTACATTTTTCTATGGAGTCAAAGTCTCATATTACGAAAATTAAAAGAAAAAAGGCACTTCAGTAACAAATCCACCATCTGTTGCTTTTTGCAGGTGACCTCATTTGTTATCAAGAAAAGGTTTTTCCTTTCAAAGAGATAAGCACTCTTACTGAAGGCAACAAATTAACTGGAAACCAAAAATAACCAGAAAAAAAATCCCTAAAATGGAGTAGGTATTTTTTCTGTAAATAGAAGAAAATAAACTGAAAGGATTAACATATTGAAAGATTTAAACATTTTAGTTTTGATAACTTAGGATGGAATCTTTTAGATAGCTAAATACATTTTTCTTTTCTGCAACTCTTTCTGATGAAAGAAAGCTATACGGAAACAATCATGCAAAATGCACTGAAGAGTCTACCTTATGTATCAAGTGAGAAGGTGTCTGTGATCGCTCTACTTTTTCTTGACTGACCAAGTCAAAGTCCTCTTTGACCTGTATGTTTAACTTTGGATACACTGAATCAGCCTTTCCTCAACTTTATGAGAAACAAAAATTACATCTCACTGAAAAACACACAGGAAAATTCATCAAAATAATGGGACAGCAGGACTTCAAAGAGTCCAGAGGTAGCAAGATCACGAAGGTTTACCACACTGAGCAATTTTAACTACTTTTCTTTTCCTTAATTCTATATACACTACTCTCCAACTGAGCACTCTTCACAGCAGCAAACTCAGTACAAGATGTTACACATACAATGTGCTATTTTATGAAATAAACCCAAACCAAGTAACTGCCTATATCAGCGTTTAATAGCGAATTTCACTGCCTTCAAGCACATTGTGTTCAGTGCCTGAAGTCCACTTCTGATAAATTAAGTGCTTATTACATGCCATGAATTTGATCCTACAGTGCAAAAGATCTAGAGGACAGTTGAAGGTTAATGAAGTTTGAAAAGAGATGGAGAAGTGATTTATTTCTTTAGGAGAAAGCAGTGACTAAGATTATTGCCTGCATAGCACTTTGAAGATGAAAAATGTCATTTAAATATTACTGCTAGAAGACTTGGAAGTGGAATATTTCATATTTCAACACCACAAAAGGAAATCCTATACCTCAAGTTTTTATATCTAGTGTGTTCGAATTTCTCCAGCATGGTCAGAACACTGAATGAAATTAAGTACACTTACTGTCTCTAAAGCAGAAGCTACCATTTCCTCTTCGTTATGAGACTGGAGTTCAATCACCATCACACCACTGTCGAATATCCGAAGCCTAAAATCAAAAGAGAGAGTCGAAGTAACTAAAAACCCTGTACACATCACATGTAGTCATATTTCTAATGCATCCACACCTATAACCACGTTACAAAAGTGAAAAAAAAAGCTCTGTAAAATGACCTTAACATTAAAAACATCATCAAAATCTGAAGAGACTGAAAAGAGCCGAGCATACGTCTGGGCTTAGTTAAACATGTTTCCCAGTCTGAAAGAACTCCATTGGAAGCAAAAAGAATACTGTCTTCCTAGAAAAGGGAACCATGTTTAAAATTCCGTATTCTAATGTAGAGTGAATGTTGGTACATACAGCAACAACCTTTAAGCAAAAGGTTACTTTGTTTTTTTAAAAAAAAGCAAAAAAATCTACCACAGGTAAAATATTAAATCATCCAAGCATCACGGTCTGACTCGCCAGTGCCATGTTTTATAAATACTTCTGTAAAGCTCTTACCTTAGTGGTAATTTCAGTGACTCCAGCATCTTACAAGCATTTACTAAATCTTCTGGTGAGAGCAACTATTAAAACAGTAAAACATATTTATTCACAGCTTGCATTTCAAGTATACAGCATAACACCAAAACAGTTTTAATAACCACAGCTATAAAATTCACCAGGCTACAGAATATTGTTAATTTTATTCTTTTCTATTGTCCAGTCTGTTTTCTTGGCTTCTATGCTCCTTTCTGTTTCCTTACTATGTGTTCTATAATAATCCTTCTCGCCCTTTCTTTACAGAAAGAATTGATGTGATATGTAAAAAACACACCACTCTTGTATTTTTCTGTCCTTTCAGTTTTCTTTCCAGATAAGAATGGATTTTCCTTTTTATATGGTATTTTAAAAAGCAGCACACATTATGACAACTTATAGAGGATACATAAACATTACATGGAAGAAGGAGGAAGAAAAAAGTTTAAAACCCCTAATTTTAATAAAGGGATGGTCACTTCATGCTGTTAGACAGGTAGAGTGACCAATTGGTAGGGAACATTTTTACCCTTTTTCCTTAATTACCTTATCACTAAGGTACATTTGATAAAATATTTAATTAAACCATTTTCTCACCTCTAATCCTCGTGCACGATTTACCAGACAGTACACTTCTGTAAGTGACATTATCCCTCCTCGCTCCTGTGTTAAGCATAAGACTGGTAAGAGAAACAGCATTAATCTAGTAAACACAGTATCTCAGCTTGCATTTGACTGATTAAACAGATAAAACAGAGGAGACTGAAAAATACTACCCAGGCAATACCACATATTTCTAGCATGAGAGGCAAATTGCTAGATTATATTGTTCTCTAGTCATTTAAAAATACAAAACACCAATACTACAGCCAAAACCTGTGAATTACTTTGATTTTAAAGTAGAGAATAAATCACAGGAACAAGGAATTTCAATATATTAAATCTATCAATCAATTTACCATTTTTACTTTTCAGACATGCTCAGTTTTCCATTCTGATCATGGCAGGCAGCACATGGCTTTCACAAAAATACTGTAGTATGTATGCTTTTCAGCAGACACACAGCCTTATAAGTTCCAACATGAAACCTAACTTTTTGGTGAGAACCCTGAATTCTCTAATAGCTTCAGTTAAATTAAAATATGAGATACTACTAACGGTAATCTATGTAATAACTCTGTACTACATTTTCAAAATACATACTTTTTAAGCAAAGACTGACCACTTGTATTTTCAAAGTCAGTGTTGTTTCACTCTTTAAAAAAAGTAATATTCTGCAATAAGGTATGAACACAAGGCTGTTCAAATAGAAAAAAGGCTGCTAGTATGTAAGTACCTAAGTACCACTGATATTTCGCAAATTAGAAGTTGAGATGCCATTGCCCCAAAGAAAAATTCTTACTTGGATTTAAACTTTCCTATTCAGAAAGAGGATAGATACACCTTCTATAAATGCTGAACATGAGGCTGTGTCGCTAAATCTGACTTTAAAAAAGATGCTTAGTACTTCAGCCAAAACACATTTACATTAAAAGTTAGCAACATACGGAAAATGCTGGCGCAAAATGAAGTCCTTTACCTCCAACGGTGTCTGCAGTATTCCAGCTAGTTGCTTTGCCAGTTGCATGTGGTAATGCGTACCAGATCCATATGTTTCCCTGGTAACTGGATTAGCTATACCCATACTCAGTAGATAGGACTTGAACCTAATAGTCTATAAAAAACAAATAAATTACTACATCAGCTAGGGAATTATTCTGGTTTTAAAAAAGTCTTTGATTGTATCACTATAAGACAGTTTTGGTGAATAAAGCCATTCAGTTTACTACCACTGAAGTAAATTACTAGCAAAATTACCACACAACAGTGGTAAAATCTTTGCTTTTAAGAAAGGGTCGAAAGAAAAGATAATATCACACAAGTAAGTCACTTTTACTTTACATAGAACAGTCACTTTTACTTTATGATTTTTGGGGGGTTTAACCAAAAAACCAACCATGAAGTGTTCTTTATTAACATTACATGTATTAAAGGGATAGCTTTTTGCTTTGCGTAGGAACACTTCTATTGACTTTAAAAACAAAATTCATTTACCTCATCCTCAGTGATGTCACCTTGTTTTTCTTTAATCTTATGAGCTATTGACTTGGATAACTCCACCATTTCCTTAGCCTATCAAGAAAGACACATAGTTCAGCTCAACTGAGAAAACATGCTTAAAACTGAGAAAACAAGCATAAGTCTGCTTGGATAAGTGACACATGCCATACCTTCTCCATTAGTTTGCTAAGGTCCTCAAAAGCCTGAAATGAAAAGCAGACACTGCAGATCAGTATAATTATAGCATTCAGCTTCACGGATAGTGAGCTGCCACTGTTCCCCTATCCAAGCTATTCTCATAAGAGCTGTCATCCCTTTAGATTAATATGTTACAATGTGAGATACTATATAGAATTGGTTGATATATGTTTTATATCAGGTCTTAAAATCAAAATTATACAATCCATAAACAACAAAGAATGAAGAAAACAACCAAACAATCACATACTTTTCTAGTACCTGAACACTAGTTCAATAGGACTTATGAAATCCCTATGTTAGGAAGGAACAATGAGATACTGAGGCCTAGAAAAGATTAAACTGTACAAGTTTATTATGCTCTCCCAAAAATTGGGGGAAAGCTTCCCGGTAAGTGATGGTAGATTTTCTTTCAACAGTTAACCCTCACTCAAGGAGCATTATTGTTTCTGGCCAACAGCAAGCCAGCTGTAAAGCTACAGAATTACTTCGGACAAGGCAATTTTACTTTTAATCAGTAGATGTTACTAAGGTAGTAAGAAAGTCATTTAGAATAAGTAAGAAAGAGGGTATATGCTTTCACATGTATGCTTAACTGAAGAGAGAAAACCTCCGAAAATGTGTGCCAAGTTCTCTTCATTTAAGTACCGATAGTTAGGAACTGTGGTGCTACCATAGTAAACAAAAAAAAGCAGTTAAAAAATGAATGAAATAAGGTCCACAAGACAAATGATCAGATTTAAATAAACTAAGATAAAAACTAGATAAAAAGCATCCTCTGCAAATTCTAGTTCTTGGACCTAAAAACCAAAATACCTGTTAGAGCAATGGAAAAACAAATTCAATTTTTTTCTAATCTAAGAAAAAAGATCATCATCTTGTTTCCGCAAAAAATATGTAATGAAGTGGACATCCATCATAGGATGACAATTATATCAAGCCTATTAAGCTTAGTAAACTGCAACGGTCTCAAATACAGCAATTCTACACCACCACACAAAGGGCATTTTTAGGCTTAAATAAAACATACTTTAAAAAAAGCTGCGGGTATATTGAAATTCAGAAGTTTTAATGATGATAACCAACTAGCATAAAAAAATCACGGGGGAAGAAAAATATTTAGCAGCTATATTAAAAAGCAACTCTCCTTTCTCTCATCCTCAGCAACACACATTCAGCCTTCTCACCCGCTCCTCTCAAGTATATGCCAGCATGTCCAGGTGGTCGACCTTTTCAAACAACCTTTTTTGAACAACTGCTGTGAGAAATATTCCCGAACCTTTTCAGCTAAAGCTTGCCTGACAGCAGCATTCAACATCTCCAGCCACAAGCAAAGACAGTTGTCCAGTCAGAGTATGTCAAGTGACCAGAGATACCTCTTGCCTAGAGCTTCTAGCCATTACTTCTATGTGATGCTTCTATGTGCTCATTCTGACTAATCCCCCACTAGAAAGACACGTTTTAGTAGAATTTGTGCAGGAAGAACCAATTGTTCTCATCCACATTTAAGCACCTTACTTAGAACCTTACTGGTCTGAGATTCTACATGCAAAGAAAAGTAATGCTTCCAGGAAGGGACAGGATTTGCTTTGCATCTGAATGATGAAAAATGGAGAGACGCCACCATCCTGATGGTGCCAGTGTCTCTCCACTGACTAGATAAACCTAGCCTCTTAGCACTTAGTACCTTAGTCAGGTATTCAAAACAAACTGAAACAAAGCTGGGTCCAAGAGGAGAAAACAAAATATACCACCATATATTTCAACAATAATCTACCACTATCAGAACAAAAGCTTCTCTTTGGAATATTTCTTCTTACTTCCTAATCTACCAAATTCAATCATGTACAATAGATTTCCCAATCTCTAGTGTAAATCAAAGTCCTCCTACTGTACTTGCATACGATATCAACAAAAAGTTTTCTAACAAGGCTCTTCCCAGCTTATTTCTAATCTCTGTAACTTGCATGAAAACATAATTCATCAAAAGAACCCTTGATGTAACTAAATAAACAGCGTGCTGTGTCTAACTCCTTCTCTGCCTGACTCACTGAGGGCAGGCCTGGAAACAAAGGGGAATGTGCACACACCTAACAGGAACTTCCTCAGATAAACAAAAGGCTAAAGAACTGGATTCTTATCAGCAGTGAACAGCAGATGCAGGAAGACTTTTCCTGGAAGCCAGGGCACCATTTTTTAAATTAAGTCATTTATAACATTTAAAGCTGGAGGAAGGCAGGATTTTACAAGTCATGGTTTTCCTCTGTCCATACAACATGTACAAATGGATTTTTTTTTTTACTCTCCAACAAAGCTACTGAAGGAAAAATTAGCCCAACAATACCTTTTGAACTACATACACACACATGTAACCACAATATCTTTTGAACTACACATAGAACTTCATTCATTGCATTATTCGTAAACAGAAAAGAAAAAGTTTAATGCTAGCAGTATCTGAAACAGCATGTGGCCCTCAAAGGTACTGTCATGTTCTTATGTATCAGAGCGGTGAATGCCTTTTTCATTGTGGCACACTGAATCCCGTAAAGCTGTGCCACAAGAACGAATCCGTTACGTGTAGTTTATGAGTAATTCTGTATTAATCTGTACTACTATGACAGCACCAGACTATTTTTGAGGATATTGCTCCTAGGCATATATGAATAAATTAATTGCCTCTGTTGTCCATCAATATTGGCATGTGAAATTCAAGTACTGTGCTGTTTCTGGGCAAAAGGGTGGTTGCCATCTAGTCCAGGTATTTCACACAGATACTTGTTAACATCTTGCTGATGCCTGGACTGCAGAACATTTTGCTCTAATTATAATCCTAAACCTAACTTTTTAAAACTGAGTATTTACAAGATGAAAGCCTAATTTCACCAGAGTTATGTGCTGACACTTGGATCAGCATATTCTTTTTAATATATATTAAATTTTCAATTGAAAATTAGCTGTTAAAAAGGGAAGAAAAAAACCCCAAACTTATAATAGTCTCTTTCTACAGATGCCTTTGTGTTCTGCATATCCCGATGAAAAGTCTCTGAATTCAGATTTCTAATTCTACCATAATTAATTTTATAAATACACACCATTAGTTTCAAAGAACAACCTTCTTGAAAGGAACTGTTTAAATGAAGTACCTTTACATATATTGAAAAGCCAATTAAACAAAGTAAATAACTGTAAATTATACACTCTTAATTCAGACTTCTCAACAAAAACAATAAATATTCTCAGCAGTGCTTAAAGGAAAGTGTGAATGAATGTAAATGGTTCAGGCAGTTGACCTTGAAACTCCAGTAGCATTTACCTCAGAAATGTTTTTGTCAGTCTCTTTTCTTTTTTCCTCTAATTTCCTTTCGATCCCTACAATTCCTACAGCCCTTATTCTTCCTGCCTGCAAAAGAAAATAATGAAATGAATCAAAATAGGAAATGCTAAGCTTTCTCACCCCCCTCCCTCCATGAAAAACCTTGCATTGGAACACAGGAAATGTTTCCCCAAAGAGCTGATATCATGCATACAATATTTCATATGTTTCTCAAAAGTATTGTTTATTTTTTGACAGTGGTTTAAAACTAAGTGTAAAGCATGTATAAGTCTGCTGTAATACTCAGATAATAAGATTATTAGATTGAAGCTAATAATATGAAGATGCTTAATAGCCTGATCCAGACTGAGCATTCCAGCTCATCTAAACTAAAGACTGCCAAGTCCATATGAACATCTGTACTAGAGCTGTGGAAACACATGAGTGTATCTAAATATGACCACCTCAAGAAATCTAGCCTGAAGAAACAGTCACAGAAACAGAGTGTTAAGTGCAGTCTAATTTACTTTGCTGAGAAGTATCAGTATGAAGGCAATGGTGAATCTTTTGTTTGATGACAAATGTGTTTTAGAAGGGCTGGTACTTCTGTGGCAGTGATGCCAACCCTCAAATCTATGACTGCAAAGCTTAACACTGGTGTTAATGATTTGCTGTGACTTAAGAATAAGAACAGAGGTAACACATTTTCATTAAGTGATCTTGATGCAGGGTACAGGCTTCCTCATTAGTCCATCAAATGCAACTATGCTTATAGGTACTACATTTACAAAGGCGGACATACGTGATTTGACATTGAACAATGTTTAAAACAACCCATTTCATTTGTAGTATTTTATGTTCAATATATTCATATATTTAACACGTTCATATACAGAAACAGCCACATGTTTATCAGAGTTTACAGCTTAGAAGCATGCAGGGAAAGGCAGCAATCTAACATAAGATAAAGAGATTCCCCATAACTGTCCATTTGCTATATACATTTAAATCAAACATATATAGATTCCAAACAGTTATATAAAAGTTATGTTATATATTTGACTTCCAGACACAAAAAAATAAAAAACCCCCAGAAACCATGATTAAGACCAAAAATCCTTCAGCTTCATTAGATCTCTCATGCTGAACAAAATTATATGCAAATATTTGCATAATTTTATATGTGCACATGTGTGTCTGACTTGATAAAAAAATGGAGCTCATTATCAACTATTCAAATCTAAACACACTCAAGGAAGAGAGACCACAGTGTTCTCTATCAGGTGAAAACTGCAAAGAAGAAACTATCTTATGCCAGTAAAGAAACAGGTGCAGTAAAGCTGAATTTCTACATGTGCCCACAGTGATGGTTAGAGAGGCATGCTGGGGCAGTATATGGGGGCAGCAAGAATTGGAACAAAAGATGATATACAGATTCTGCACTTAAGCGAAACTAAGTGACATGTGACATACTGAAGGATATCAGAAGCTCTGCACATACCTGTGGATCCTTGTTAGCTGGAATGGTCTGACCAGTAGGCATGTTCTCCCACCGCCTTTGTGTGATTTCTTCTGATAACCGTCTATAGAACTGCAAACATTAAAGAGTGGCAATACATGTTTCATAAACCACGCAGAGCACTTCTGGGTATGTTTAGCATCTTGGTGGTAAATGAAACAAACTTCACTACAAGACAAAGCCTGATAACACCTACACATCCATGGTACAACATCCATTATCTGGAAATTCTCAATGTCCAGCCTTCAAAACTATACATATTAGAGGAGAAGCCGTGTAGTCACTAGTTAAACTTGCATGAGTACTTCTATTACAAAATGGTTGGGTTTTTTTTCAGATATTCAAAATGTTCCAAAACATGCTGAAGTTAAAAATGTCAAGGTTTGCTCAAAGGCATGCTTTTAAAAGGAAGGAAACTTGATCAATCCAATTACTATGGAACTGTTAACTCAACAGTATAAAGACAATCACATAGATCAATTACACTTATTTGTTTATTGCTAATACCAGAAGGTGGTATTAGTTAGTTATCAGTAACTGTATCCCACTGACCAAAATCCAGAAGGAAAATCTATTCCATTCTTATGGTCGTGCAAAGTTCACAGGAAACCATTCTAAAGTCATAAAGAAAAGATATGAACTGTAACTGATATGCTAGGTAACCAGTAAGCATAGCAAGTTTGATTCTCAGACACAAACATTAACGTTAAAATAAGTAAGATCACGATTAGGCAAAACACCTACACAGTTATAACCAGGAATCAATACACACGTGTCCTAAGCTGAAAACTGCTCACAAAGAAATGAAAGTGAGTCTGATCAAGCACATGCATTTGTAAGATATTTATAACTAATTCAAGTTGAAAAGCTGATTTTCTGCAGCGAAGAGGTATGGCTTTTTTCATATTTCAAAGTTAAAGTTCTCAGTCTCTTGAAGTGAGGATCTTATACTGTGAAACTTCTTTATGGAGTGCGATGTCTTTGTTTTACAGGATAAGCCTTCTTTTAAAAACATATTACATTTTTTATTAGAATGCTCAAAGCCTTTGAGTTTTGGTTTAAGTAAAAATATAAAGATTTATAAACCATAAAACGAAACAAAGCTCTGAGGCAATAAAAAGTGTTCAGCAATAAAATCAGCGAGATGATTAGGAATAAGTTGCTTGACTCCTTTTCAGAAGAGGGTGAGCCACAAAGAAGCATCTTTTACTCTGTTAAACATCTAACGGGTTTCAGAGATGTCATTTTGGAAAATTCTGTGTTCAATTTAAAAATTAAAAAAACCTAAGTATTGAGATTATATTAAAACGACTAAAAGAGGGACAAAGCCTAATAACACCTTCTGACATTTTTGGAACTCTGTTTGCATTATTTAATCAAAGTATAGAACCCTGAAGCCTCATGATGTTTCTCTTCACAAGGATATATTGAAAAAGCCCCACCTCAAAAGTAAACATGGAAAGATCATGGAAAATTATCACCAACACAACAAGAAGAGAAAGGCATGTCCAAAGACTTGATGAGCTGGGCTTGCATGGTACGAAGCTTACCTCAATCTGTCCATGTTCTTTGAAAGAAAGTTTGATGTAGGAATATTTGCTGTTTTGGAATGGACCAGGCTCTTTGTTTGAAGGAGCAGGATGAAGATGAACTACTATTTTGGCACTAAGAAAAAGTTAAAGAAAAAGAGAAGAAGCAGTTTTCTGTAATATCTAAAACAAATTTTTCTACAAAGTTAACCATTTAATCAAAACCTGTATTTTTATCTCACATAAGAGCTAAAGTACATCAAACAATGCTTTATGTTTGTGCATCAATACAACAGTATTTTGACTCAATAATATTATAGCAGATCTTACATAAAAATTACTATAACCTCTAAAACAGCAACATCTCACAAATTTAAAATGTACCCACCATCAATTCTTAAGAAATTAACAACAAATGTTAACATTTTGAGCAATAATTTATGAAAAATCATCCAGCTGAGATAAAAACTAATTGTCAAATAGTAATTTGATTTGGCTTTTGACTTGCAATAGCTACTGCCAAAATACACTATCTTTGTCGCAGGAAAACAAAAGGTCTCAATATTATGTTTAATCTATCCCACTTGTATATGTCACTTGTGAAAATTGTATGTGAATTTGTCCAAAATCAACATTCAAAGGTAATGTGTATGGAAATAACAGTCTAAAATGACACCTATCACCAAAACAAACCTTGAGATAGCATTATTTTAGGAACATAACAGACTGCTGTCACAGCAGGACTGTGAGTCCACCATTCCCATTTCACTTTACTGATTTTTTTTTCATCGGTCTTTGTTTACTTGACTTCTCCAGCATTAGTGAATTACCTGATTTCTTCTGGATACCCCCAGCATACTACCTTACCCATCTGACTGTAGGCTACAAGCAGATGTCAACTGCATGTGTATTTCTCCAGTTAGTATTTTCTCTCTTTTTCTCATGAAACTAACCATCTCTAGCTTTTCCAAGCTCAAAATCAATCATATGGCCATGAAAAGTTATGTAATACAGGATCTGGCAGAGTTTCTATCCCCAACCGGTTCTGTGGCACAAAAGAGTAAAATTAGCTTTCAAATTTAGATCCAGCAAAATCACTGTTGTAATTTATGACTAACCAAACGAAAATAGCAAGCTAGATCACATGCTTGTTTAGTCATTTCAAGGCAGTTATTTAACAAACTACATCAAACACTGCTTTGTCATGACTCTCTAACACATTTGATCTCAAGTGAGGAAGGCAGATCCTTGTGGCTGTCAATCTGGAAACTTAGATTGCAGATGGAACCTACCATGAATTGATATATAGTCTTGGGTACCTCGCATAACATGCATTTGCTAACTACCCATGTGAAAAAAGACCATGACTGTCACCTTACCTTTTTCCTATCCCAGCTGCCTGCTCTTCAATAAAGACAATCTGAGACAAAGGTACAGCAATGCAGCACTCCTGAAATAATCAACACAAACACAGGTGAAATTAAAGCCATATCCTGACCATTCTTTAAAACCAAGTGTTCTCTTTGCCAATTTTATGGATTTCCACAGGTGCAGCCTGAGGCACTCCACGTGAAATAAGATGGTAACAACAGAAACAATCTATTCGTTCAAACTGAGTTCTACGTAATCAAAAAAACTTAAGTGTCAATGTGTCAACTTTATGTTAACCTTATGACCTCAAGCTAGATTCATAGAAGGACTCACACATTTAACAGATATTTAGTGTCAAAGTTCAAAATTTAAACACTAATTTCCACACTACTGCAGTTTGTCACTGTAGGTGCACAATGCTCATAGGTTCTTAACATTTTTCTGTTGATGCTACTTTGGAGCTAAAACACTACCCCAAAGCACCAGTCTTTTAAGTGCTGAACATCTGAAAAACTAGACTATTCTCTGAGTGGAAAAGGAATTACTCCATCTATCCCGCACTCAAGGACTTAATCCAGCAGTTGATGCATCTCAACACATATTTACTGGAGCGTGGTTTAGACAAAATAAAGCAGAGCAAGAAACGACAGTGTATCCATCTGTGGGAGACTAATCTACCCAGGCTAAACTCTTTCTATATGCATTTGAGACAGAAATTGCTCAAGTAATTTAAAGCATCTAATTAGGTGCCTGGTCTTGTTTTGATGAATATTCTTTGGTGAACATCCTCTTCCACACAATAGCTTGGTGATCAACACAGTCAACCAGAATACAGGAAACAAAGGTTACATTTCCTCTTTCAGCCTCTCTATTCCATCTGCCATGAGGGTGTGCCTAGCACCAAGTTACAATGAGCACTGTTATGGGACTCTCACAATCCCTACTACCAAAACTGTTCCTCTTTGCATGGAATAATTAAATACTCATTAAATACTCATTAAAGTGGGGATTAGGGAAGTATACATGCAGAAACTCTAATGAGCAAATCTCTCATTGGGATAAAACATGCGTTCCTGTTCTAGAAACTCTTAACAGAAGCTGAAAATGACAAGAGAGTCCAACTATACTGTTGCATGTACACTGTCAAAATGGTTGATTCATTTAGTTTGCAGCTAGAAAGTCATGAACTTATTGCAAGCACAAGGACTTAAAATTACCCCTTCCTGGTGAGAGAAGCAAGAGGAAGGGATACAAAGAGAGAGATGTGTTAAAAATGCTGAGTTTATTTGGATTTTTTTTACTAACGTCTCATGCTCACGTTATGCATGTTTTTATGATTTAAAATGTTGTACAAATCTAGCTGTGTAACAAACTTAAAAGAATTTTTTTTCCTTTGGAAATCTCCGTATTTTCTATACTGTTCAACTGCAGATGGTATGTAACAACAGCTATAATACACAGCTGTTTTTGTAAAAAGGTTTGCTACATTAACCTAATGACAAGTGCTCCATTTATTACTATGTTTGCTGACACAATAAAAGGGCACTCTCTCTGCAAGTTTATTCTAGGTAAGCTAGCTAAGGTTTCTAAGGCTGATGCTGTATCACAGCTGAGCTTAGCCAACAACTCACTGTGAAAATAAAAGGGCTTTGTGCTCCTCATGTGTCAATCCTAAAAGTCTGAGAAAGAACTGGCTTAATTTATCACACTAACAAAGTTATTGGTGTACCATGGATTTAAAATTACAAAACAAACCTGGCTCCACTGAGACAGAATTGGTCTGTACTAGATCAGAACTGGGTAATTTTTGCTTATTTCCTGGCCATATGTTTCTCTCTCTTCTCCTGTCAGAATCTTTGCTGAGTTTAATTAATTTGTTAAAATAAAACTATTTTTCTTATTCTCCAAGTTTCTCCTCTGCTGATTTAGCAAATTCAATGACCTTGATACAATGAAATCATGTAAAAGGGGCCTGTAAGAAAGATGGGGACAATCTTTTTAGCAAGACCGGTTGTGACAGGACAAGGAGTAATGGTTTTAAACTAAGGGAGGGTAGATTTAGATTGAATATAAGGAAGAAATTTTTTACAAGGAAGGTGGTGAAAACTGGAACGGGTTGCCCAGAGAAGTGGTAGAGGCCCCATCCCTGGAAACATTCAAGGTCAGGTTGGAAGGGGCTCTGAGCAACCTGATCTAGTTGAGGATGTTCCTGCTCACTGCAGAGGAGTTGGATTAGATGACCTCTAAAGGTCCCTTCCAACCCAAAGCATTCTGTGATTCTATGTAGCCTATGAGCAGGGGAAGAAGTCAAACAAGACTGCTGGGAAAGAGAAAATGTGGACATGGAGGACAGTTTTGTTAGACTTGCTGAAGCCATAATGCTTAATGTTAGTCCAAGCAAGTAAAACGTCCAAGTGAGAATATGAGAGGTGGTGCACACTGCAGTACATGCCCACCTGTCAAAAATAGATGCTGATGAAGAAATAAGAGGTGATTCACACAGACAGATTAGCACAATTATTATCTCATGCTGACAGTGCCAAAAAATGTTAATTTATACAGAATAGCTCATGATCTGGACAATCAACCCCTGACTTCTTTACCAGTAACCCCACCCTGGGGACCAGCTCTCAAAACATTTTGAAAAATTTGTACTAAAAATAGTTCTGCTGATACTGCAAACAATCCCTAAGGAAAAAATACACTGATTTGCCAAATTAAGAACATCCTGGTGACGCTGCCTTTAGAAGGCTCGTAGTAGCTCCCTGCTTTGGAACAAGGATGTGGTATTTGGCAGGGAATGGCCTTTGGGCATGAGATGTGCTTCAGCTATCCTTATGCAAAAACTAGTCCAGTGGAATATAACAGGCCTTTCAAAAGTTGTCATCTGCACATGCTTTGTCTAAACTTTGGCTTCCAGAGCTAAATTTCTAAAAGATGGCAACTAAAGAAAGAATAATCCAACCTGGTTCTGAGGACTTACTGTAGCTGCAAAGCGGTGAACGTTGTCACAGTCTATGATTAGATCTTTGTATGAGTTTGCAGTCTTTCTCACCCATTTCTAGCCTGCAATCTCAGGCAGTGACTTGATGATACAAAGCATTCAGCTGCAGTATTATACCGTAGTTCTGCCACTGCCACTTAACCTCTAAGTTAATTCTCCATAGTGGTACAGACAAATGTTCTGGCTTATTGAAGAGATGGTTCAGCACAGGAGCAGGCAGTTGGGAGGATGACCCATGCAAAATAATACTGTCACCAAGCACATCCTATTATCATATCATTGTCTGGAACTATAACGTGGAAGCAGAAGACAGGGAAACTTGGATGTGAAAACACAGTGAGGAAGAAAAGCTCTTGCTAGACAAGGAGCATGGGAGAGGAGCTCACATCATGATTTGTCTGGCAGATTCAACTTCAGTCTCAAACCCAACAGTTTATAGTGCAGGATACCAGCGTCTTTACTCCTCTGTTTTTGTGCCATAGAAAAGAAAAAATTATATCACTCATTCCCATTCCTCCTTATCTATACATGATCATTTTAGCAGAACTGGATGAGAGAACATTCCTTGCACATAATTTTCTTTCCACTGTGAGTGAAAAAATGGACTAAACTTGTAAGACAAAACATAAGAAAGAAAAATCTCTCTTGTGTGCAGTCTTTTCATAGCAAGCTACCTGTTGTTTATCACAGAATTTACAACTGAATGACATAAAAGAGACAGAAGTGGGACTTACATGATTCTTCTGATCCCTCCAGATTAGTCTGTGTGTGCTAAGCAGTAATACTCCACTATCAAATTTCAACTAAACAGGAAAAATAAAACAGATCAATAACAAATTCAATCAGTAAGTTGCATGAATACTGGAAACATTACACATTACCACAACATAGCAATCAGATTCAGCAAGCCAGTATTTTAAGAACACTGGCTTTTTTCAGAAAACACAATACATGAAGTTTAGGAAACAATGGAAAAAATTAGTATAAAAGGCTTAGATAGATATACATAAACTTCCTTTTTTAACTGCATAAACTTTCCCCCAGGAAATCCTGAAGGATCCTCCCTCCATATGCTGTGCAAGATATACAATCATTCTTAAATATCATATTTTAAACAGGGTTATTGGCTTTGGAACACTATTTGCTGACAAAGAAAGTAAAAGTTACACAAAAAAGCAAAGCAACCGTTGCCATGCAGAGTCTGAAACCTTCTGGCCTATCACATAGGAGTATTACTTCTATCCATTTTACCGCTGAAAAATTGTTTATCCAACAGCCATCAGTATTTGGAAAAATCTGTGCTCGTAAATTGCTTCCTACTTGTAGAACTGGAGGTATATTTTTACAGCTTTTTTTGACAGTATGCACCTACTCTGGTGAGAAAAAATGAGGAGATCCCAAGAGTTACACTAGACGTAAAGTAAAGCAGTACTTCGGTAGGCTCAGATGAAAGCAGAAGGCAAGACAGCACGATTCACAACCAGTGTTAAGAAGCATTTTATGGCTACCAGGATGATTCCAGGGTGAATTGTACACTGTGCCCAGCACAATAAAGCCAAAGAGCGCAGCTTGCTGTTCGGAGCAACACGGGGTAGTGCCTAGCCCCTGACTCAGGAAGTGACAGACCAAGCAGTGGACATCAAGTTTCATGACAGTGACACCAGCTACACCCACCCTGTGGGGATGCCAACCCTCCCTCCGTGTGGCACACACCGTCCAAGGCCTTTCTCTGTCCCACAAAACCTGGATCTCCTCCTCAACGATCTTCTCGCAGAGCCAAACCCCGTCAGACCCTGCAGCAAAGTGTACTGGTCCTCCCACGCCTCTGAGACTGATGCTCCTCCACAGCCCAGGCCGCTTCATACCCCTCGTCTCGCCCCACGGCCGGCCAGGCCTCCTCGCACCCCTTGCCCGATACCACCCTTAGTCACGTTCCTCACCACC
>NW_010168745.1:0-8029 GCF_000695765.1 Mesitornis unicolor
AGATACCGCCAAGTCACGTTTCAGCTGACAGTGAGCAAGCCCATATGTCAAGGGAGCACCTCCTGCTCATTGCCAGCTATACTTTTCACAAACCATCGACAAAGCCATGAATTTACAGGGACTGTATGTCGGGTTCTAACTGAACGGTTCTTAAAAGTTGCTCTTTCAGCCATTTCCAAAACATACAAGTGTCAAATGTAGAAACAAGCCATCTCCGTTCCTACATTTAGGGAACACGTTTTTCCTTAGGTACGGTAATAATTGACATGAGCTCATCCAAATAAACTCCCTATGCAGCTTAAGGAAACAGGACGCTATTCCTAACAAAATAAGACAACGAAAGCTTTGCCTGGCTCAGTGCTTTTCAAAGTGATATGATGACACAGAACGGAGAAAACATGGAGCAACTTTAGACTCTCTTCAGCAACTGACCTAGAAAATTGGAGGATGAGGTAGAAACTCCTCTGGAAAGAACGGATGCTGGCTGCTAGCTGACAACCCTACAGCCTCTTCACTCATGAGCTGCTCAGTGAGCTTCCCAACCCAAAATTGCACGCACATTGATCCAAGAAATCCAGTTACTTTGCATTCCTCCTTCCAATCCACATATGTCAACTAACTAAAGGTAAGTCCACTAGCAAAGGTGTCCTCACCTACTCTGCAGCACCCATCTGATGGAGTGCTCAGGTGCCCCCAGCTCCTGCACACACAGAATAGACCCTGCTCCGAGGCACACTGCAAAGCCAAGGCTCACCACTTTCATCTTGCAGTCGTTCTCCCTCACTCCTTTTCTACAACCTCACACCGCTTCGAGTCTACGTAAGCTCTGGGTAACGGAAGGAGCAGCAAGCTACGTACACATCTTGGCACCTGCTTGACATAAACAAACGAAATTGTTACCGTAGCATTATTCCAAAATCCTCTCAAAACAGCAATACATTCCACAGAGATTTACTTAAACCCTGTAAAACTTCTTAGGCTATGACCTCAGAGTGAATTATTTCTGCAGGACAGAACACAGACCTGGCAATGCCCAGAGGGTACTGCGTGGTGGCTGCCCCCCACTAGATCTTCCCCAAGTTATCTATCCAAGTGCAATTTGAGTTTTAATTATTCCAATAAGCAGTTTCAGAGATCCAACAGTTTCCTCATCACATGGCAGTCCCTTCCTCCTGGGGAAGCCAACAAAAGCAAATTGCTGAAACAAGCTTGTTTGCCGCGATTTTTCCTCTCCTGCTTATGCAAGTTGTTCTACATTTCCTAATTCCTTAAGAGCTGCCAAGAATGCAGAAAAAGATAGCAGACATGCTTTGTATTTTACAGGAGACACAAGTGATACTCCATAGGCTTGCCCTACTAAAATAATTCCACATCGCACTCAAGTGTTGCATATTTTCATCTTCATCAAAACGACATCTCATTTTGATGACCAATTGAGACCTTAATGACAGGAAGAAAACCCTTTGCCAAAACTTTAATAGGAAAGGGACAAGTCATTTACTCTTCATCAGTAAATACTCAAGGACAAAAGCACTCTTAAAGCCAGATTGCTCTAGTTCGCCTTCAAAAAGCAAGCACTGAAATACGATCAAGAGCACATCAGCAATAACACAGGTGGTCTCTCACCCAGAAAGCACTTCAGAGGTCAGAAGTATTCCTTCATGGAGTGCAGGAAGCGCACAGTTTCATCTAGCAAAATTGTCAAGGACAGTTCTTCATCCCATACAGGGCTAACAGAGGCCACGGGAGCAGAAAGCAGCAGTTTGCAACTCAGAAGAGTGACCACCAGCTGACACTACCATAAATAAGGAAATTCTAAAAACAAAATAAAGCCACCCAAAATCTAAAACCCTTTCTACATTTCCAGGGACCTAGAAATGAGAGAATAATTACAGATTTGTGTCATCTGTATGCTATTTTATAGAATGGCAAACGAGTGACTCATAGCATAAATCTGAAGTGAAATCATGAAAGTCACATTTTAACCTCAAGACTGGGTGGGACCTAATGGCAGAAGAAGTTTCATCTTTAAGATGAGTCTAAAAGTAGCTTAAGAAAATACTTTGGGTTTTGTTCATTTTCTTATTTTTCTCTTTCTCTTTCAGGCTTGACTCTGGTGAGCAGAGCTGGACCCATGCTGGCTGGTGCCAGCTGGGAAACACTCCCCATAGGGAGAGACCTGTCCTGAATTTTTTGTATTAATGACCAGATCTATTTTACCATGACCTCCTTTCCCAACACAGACCCTAAATAAAAATTCTTGATTATTCCCACAGTTTGAGTTATAAAGAAATAAAATAAAGTAGTATAATCAAATAATTGTCAAAAAACCCCAGTATCTGCTCCTTTCTGCACAATGCTCCTTTTGACATAAAGGGACCCCTGGAAGGGTGTTCTCTGGACACTATCAAGTAAAGCTTTTTTCCTATTCACTAAATGAAAAGACACATCAAAATCTATGAAATGTTGTTGGTTTTTTTCATTCAGCCCTCCTTCAAAAGTTATTTTGCTCTGTGAGAATGAAGACCATCAAGGGAATGTTTCGGCTACTTTCATACACCAAAAAATACTTGCTGGTCATCTCTCTCTAATTTTTTTTTGTTCGTAAAAAGACCCAAAAACCAAAACAACCAACCTCACGAAAACAAAAGAACCCAACACAATCTAACAAAAAAGAGGTAAAAAGCACACATTTTTCAACTCAGTGCTGGCGTTTCATTGCTCTATAATTAGCTCCTCTCATTTACAGTAAAAATGTTGAAAAAAGTTCTCTTTCCTTCTGAACCTTTCAAAATAGCATTGAGCCATAGCCTTCCCTCCGGCAGTAAATCCAGCGTGAGGCGGCAGACATTGCTTCGCCTTCCATTTTAATCAATGTGGGCAGCAGTGGAGCAGGCAAATGGCAATGAGAGCTGCGAGAAACGGTTACGGTTTCACCACCGCTTGCCAGGGTGAGGCGAGCGAGCGGCCAGTGGGACAGCACATGTGTGCACCTGGGAAGGGGGCGAGGGAAGAAGCGGGACAACAGGGAGGTCTGGTGGAGACACCCATCTTCACAGTCAAACCAACTCTTCCTAAGGCTTCCTTGACACTATAAATGTTGTGCTGGGTTGGTATTTACTGATATTGCAGTTCAAACCACATCACATCTTGACTTCCAAATATGACACCAGGTGCATCTCTTCCAGGTGTGTAGCATGCACATCACTGCTCCTATGGATGTCCCAGCATGTCCTAAACACTGGAGGTCAGGGTAGGCAACAAGTGCAGCCAAAGATACAGCA
Source organism: Mesitornis unicolor (assembly GCF_000695765.1). Taxonomy (NCBI): domain Eukaryota; kingdom Metazoa; phylum Chordata; class Aves; order Mesitornithiformes; family Mesitornithidae; genus Mesitornis; species Mesitornis unicolor. The sequence goes on from NW_010168745.1 coordinate 3,285, forward strand.
AGAATAATTGTTTTATGGCCCTTCAAACCTCTGGACAGTCATCAGTTCTTTGGCTTTTTTAATCACTCATTTGAAAATTACAACCAGCAGTATGCAAGGTCAGGGAAACAGAAGTTGAGTTAATTAAAGCAGCCTGCCAGCTTCCACCCTCAGCAAAAATGCAGACACCACACCAAAATACTCTTCCAAGTCTCCCCATCCTTGCAGCCAGTTACTGGTACTACAAGAGTTCTGTGAGCCCCAAGCTTCACCCGTTAAACAGGTCTGTTTCAAGAGATGGGCAACAGTAGGGCAATAAACCATTGCCTGTGACAGCGAGGGCTTGTGGTGGTTACAGGGAAGGAGTGCCCCACCTGGGAAATTATTATGACTACTAAGCAGCAGCTTCTCTGGAAGTTGATGCTGCAACAGTTTCAGCCATAGCATGGGAGGAAAAAGAAAAGGTATCACCAAATACACACTGTATCTATGCCAGGTAAAGGACAGCTTCGGCACGATGTCCTTTGCATCTTCTGTCCAAGGCTTCTCACATCCCAGGATTTCTTTGGCACAGTCCTCTCCTCTTTGTGTGATATACTGTGTTGCATCCTTAATACTGCACCAAAATCCAACCCTGCTTGGAGGACTAATCAATACAAGTAATCCTGCTCTTTATCTGGAGCAGAGATAAAAACCTGCAGGTTGCCCAACACCTACTTGAAATTCGACTGCAGTTCAGTTAGGTTCAGTTTTTTCCTTTTTAGGCTTAAAAGTTGTCACTAGAAGTCATTATTCCCGATGTACACAGAGTTGCCAGGATTAACTACCATAGGAACACCACATGCAGCCGAGCCCTTGATTTTCTACAGGAATTTCTCCCAGATCAGCACCAATTGATACTGAATGATCCAATGTAACTCAACCTCTGTCCACATGCGCTGAGAAAGGCAATAACAAGAGACTCTAATCTTTGTAGGAAGAAAGCCATGAAGATTAGGCATTCGATGTGCAAAAGCAGAGCATTTTCTTTAAGTCCTTTGTCTACCGCCACATATTTGAAGAACATTTATAGTTTACTTCTTTGTGAACCTTTTTCACAAAGGACTGCTCCCCAGTCCAACCACATCCCAGTGGTGCAGAGCTCCTGCTGTTGGCAGCTCACCCTCAACACCCACAGCACCCAGAACAAGAAGTCAAAGAAGGAGCTTTCTTTTCTTCATAAGGAAGTTTTCACCAAGAAACACCCACTTCAATTCTCCCTCCGCGCTCCCCTGAGGGCGAGCTGCCTAACAGGAAAATAGCAATAATTTCTGTATTAAGCACCAGAAATCACTGCAGGACAAGGGCCTTTAATCAGTAGGTAGTACCGTGACTTATGGCTGCTAGCTTCCCACCAGTTTATAACCTAGCAAAGACCACTAAACTGAGCAATGTCACTGAAACACCCACCAAGCACTTGGCTCCATCCCAGTTCTGCTCCTGTTGCTTCAAGGTTCGTATGCCTGTACCCCACGGCACACCTTGTAACAGCCCAGCCCTCTGCTGACCAGCCCAGCCCGGCTCCTCCCCACCAGCCTTGCTGCTTCTCCATCGTCTGCCACTTCTTGCATGTAGCTGGCATACAGAAAAAGAAACCACACGCAATGCTTTTACTCCACCTCATCTTGCTTGCTGAATTTTGCCATTTTTGCCACCTCTGCCATTTCGGATCTTCCCACCAGCAGAAGTCACCTTGGCCTGATGAACTGCCTCTCTCACTTCCCATCTTCATACGTGACCTCCGAACAATGCATCAGGTCTCCACAGTTCCCTCCTAACGTGGAAGCACTCAGAACCAATTTAAAACAAACACCAATACTGTTGATGTTTCGCTCTATGAACTATCCAGCCGTACTCATCTCCAAAGCTGGAGCCATCCACACCCTCCCCTCCTGCCCAAACATTACAACCCCTCCAGCCTACTTCCGCAGCTTCTCCACTGCAAAGGTGCTTGCTGGCTCTCCCTCCTCTACAAGGCTTCTTCCACTCTCACGTATGTTTAAGTGAGATTGGGAGAGTGGAAAGAGATGCAACCTCAGATCCTTCTGCATTTATTCAGCTCCACCATATTCTTTATATTCTGCAGCATCCTCCCAAGATCCTTCCCACCCTGTGATACTGTTGAGCTAGGACAGGACATGGAGACTCACTGAGTGCTCCAGAACCCTACATTGATACGCTGAGCCCACCGACCTTTCCCAATTCTTCCGGCTTTCAAAACTCTTAAGCAAGCTGTGAATGCTTCATTCAAGCCCTATGTCTCCCAGTATTACTGTATTCCCATCTGAACCTTCATAAGACAAGTATTTACTCAAGAGTTCAGACCTCCTCGCCCTTCCTACTGTTTGATGTTATCATAACCTCTTTCCTCACCCATCTGGAGGGGTTGGTTGGTTTGTTTTAAAGTCCTGTCCTCTCACAGTAGTCTGGTCATTTGCTCCAGGCTCTTCCAGCATGTTTTATATCTCTTTTCAAAGAACTCATCCGTAAGACCATTTACCATTTCCACCCTGTTTCAAGAAAGCCCCTTTAATTTATCACTTTTGCTAGAAACCAGCCATCCTGAGAAGTAAGAGAGTAGAATTTATTGTACTAAAAATACTGCACAGACATACCTAATATAATCGGTCTATTAATTATACCTATACTACACAAACTCTTCCTGTTTTCTCATATTATCTACCAACTCAGGAAGCTTATACAGTTCAGTCCTATCACAGAGCAGGATCCATTCATCATCAGTCATAACCGACTGATGCAAGTCTAACCCGTCCTAACCACCTCCAATAATGAGTATTGAACAGCTTTCCCAGAAAATAAGTCACTATTTCACTACTCTTACTGTCAGTAAAAAGATTCCCAGCACCCAACCAAATCCCTCTTCTCACACTGTAAACCCATTACTTCTTCTTCTACCCAGCGCAGATTTCCTGTTTTTCTGCCTCCTCTCTGCAGCAACCTCCTTTCGATTTTCTCTTTACTATGAAGAGCTCCAGGTCCTGTAATTTCTCCATGGAGATCATTTATTCTAAGATTTGGTAGCTCTCAGGTTTCTAGTCTCTCCCACCAGTCCACATAGTTTCTCAAGTGCAGTGTGACGGGAAGGATAACTTATTTTTTCTGAGAGTAGATAAATAGGCGCATTACAGATTCTGTCAAAAGGCACAGTTAAGACACTGGGTACTGCTGTGCTCCAAGCAAGCTTTCACTTGATTGCCAGGTTCACAGGGACACTTCACCATTCAACACCTGTGAAATGACTTGCATACAATCTCCCTACTGAAAAGTGGAAAACCCCAACAGCTAATCACTGCGACACCACAAATGGCTAACAGCCAAGCTGCCAAAAATTAAACAGCGTAACCCAACCGGGACTAAAGGCAGAAGAATTTTCTTATCATCAATCCACGGCACACAAGCAAAATCCTCCTCCTTCCACAAGCACCTGAAGAAGACAGCTTAGACAGAACAATTTTAGCGTGCCCACACTTCAGCCATGTCTGCTCAGCTAGGGACACAGCAGCAGCAAAGTATCCCATACAAACAGAAGAGATTTGGGACCTTTTTAATGGTTGTTTTCCATCTTCTTGCACATTTCCAGCTACACTTAGCCTGATTAGTGGAATCAAGCATGAATCTGAGTCTCTGCTGAATTAGCCACAAAGGTCAACTTAAATTTAGAGAAATAATTTATTATTTTCTGGGCCAGAGATAGCTCAAGTTGACAACTTAAATGATAATTACAAAAGCTGAAAAGGCTGTTCCACACCTGACCAGAATACAGGGTAGCCATGCCCTCACTTGCCGGGTTGGTATTTACAGAGTCTGAAATCAACACTGCAGAAATCACACTTCACACATGTATATATGGGACTGATGCAACTGAGACATTCAATACTGACAGAAACTCTGGCATCCCCTTGCTGGGAAAACACACCAACACCGTTAGAAGAACTACCGACACCCTGAAGATACAAGGCTCAAATGCTTAGCTGCTTTTTAAACCATACCCTAGGGATCCAGTATTGTATCTGCTACTCCAGCCCTGTTTCATCACTTAATTAACGCACAATTTCAGTGGCTTTACATACTTTCGCAATTAGTCGCTTCAGCAAAACAACAAGTGAGCGACAGGTGCGCACCTCCAATAGCAGCTTCTTTTCTAGGCAGCAATAAAACAGATTGTGGCAAAAGCTAGAAGAATATCCCACGGTTACATACTGTTCCCTTAATTTAAAAAGAGAAGAAAAAAAACAGCCTCCCAGTATTTTTAGCAAATCTTTCAAGCTCCAAGACGCAACCTGCCGCCTTTACAGTATTTTCCCCCCTCTCTAAGACACATAGTAAGCAGCGCCTGTGCTGCCAGTCTTCAGGCAAAGCCATGAAGCAGGGTGCTTCTGCAGGGGAAGCATACAAAAATTGGGCTTTTTTTGCCACCTCCCACCCCAAGCCAGACCAACCTGGATGACACCACTTCGGAGCGGATGTGGGGAGCCCCCTTGAGTGCCTCTCCCTTGGCTGACCTTGAGGGGGCGACGGCAAAAAATGAAGGAAAATAATTAAAAGGAAAAAAAGGCCAAGCTCCTCTGGGCACTTGCGCTCTCCTGTCGGTGCCCCGGGCGATGCAGCCTCTGCCCCTCAGCTTCCCGCCCTGGCAGGGGCTGCCGGCCCCCCCCGGCTCATCCCGGCCCTGCGCGCCACCTGGCGGCCGCGCCCCATCGGGACCC
>NW_010168746.1:0-487 GCF_000695765.1 Mesitornis unicolor
TTTTTTTTAACATTACATATACATCAGCACCATAGTAAGAAAGAAAAAAACCAAACAACCCCAAATCTATTAAAATCTACCTCTCTAGTACTTGGTCCCAGTACGGAGTATTTGGAGGAAGCTTTACAAAGACAAGAGAGACTCAATCTTCACCACTATTTATTCACCACAGCCTAAATCTCTTTCCCAAACACGGATTTTCACGTGGCCGCTGTGTGGTGGTTGTGTTCCCAAACCCTCGTTTCCCAGCTCTGTGTGGGCAGACAACCCCCATCACTCGCACCCGAGAAAGGGGCACTGCACCCTCCCCAGCACCGTCCCCTGGGTGCACGACGCCCTCGTCCCTCCAGGGCACCACTTCTCTCGCTGTTTGCCCATCCCTTCCATTCAGGCTGGTCCGACCAAGAGCTGCTCACCCACAAGATGGACTGAAAACTTTGGTCGGTGCTCGCTTCCACTGAATTAGGGCCCAACCGGGCCCCTGCTG
>NW_010168746.1:518-9920 GCF_000695765.1 Mesitornis unicolor
CAAACCCCTATCATCCTCAGTAGGAACTGGGATGGGTCCTTGCGCTGCATTTGTAAAAGAGGTTAGCTAAAAGAGATGTAACTAAAGCATTTTTTAAAATGTATCATGGCAAGCTGGATTGAAGACTCACCTTGACCAGCTGGTCCATGTTAAAAATGCAGCTTGTCCTGCCTACCTCATAGCACTTAAAACAGATACTTCCCCTCCTCTAGGTAAGCCCTACAAGGGGTTACTGCACAAGAGGGAACCCCAACGGGGCACTGAGACGGTTCCAGCATCTTTGTGAAGCACATCTGTGCTCCACAGGGAAAGGCAGGCCTTGAAATGCACGGTGCCAAACCTCAGCTCCCGCAGATTCTCGCAGCTCGGCACCCCGTGTCGCCGGGCCCAAGGAGAGCAGTGCACAAGGAGGTATCTGCATCTGGGCAGAGGCCAGTGTTGGGCCTGAGGTTCCCAAACTTTCTGGGCTGTGGATCACGTTAACACTTTTTATGCACCACTATACACCCTGCTAAGCAGCTCTCAGCTGAAAACACTAAAAAGGTGGCAGGTTTTGGAGGCAGCTTACCTTGGCCCCAGACTGCAGCTTGGGAACCACTGCTTTGACATTCAGAATGGCTGGCACCCCGATATTGTGCAAGACATATCACAGCTTCACGCAGTGCTGCTCAGCACTGGTCCACACAGTGGAGATGGTGATATGTCACCATTACCTAAAAGCTTATTTGGGCAGACCTCACATTTGTAATAACTACATCAATTATTTTAGCCATTCATGAATGTTCTTTCCACCATTCCTTCATTGGTTCCTGTTCTTCAAACACTGCAGTGAATTTCATTCCAACAAACCAAAGAGATGAGACTAAACATCTGCTTAAAACTGAAGATCAGGTTGCATACCATGTCAGACGGAGAGCCCAGGCACCCCAGGGTAGCAGTATCTGCCAGCCTTGCACTTTTCATGAGGAGAGGAGAAACCCATTCTGCGTGCCAAGCCCTCCTGTGCATGTTCTGATGTCTGTTTTCTCCTCCCCTGCCTGCCCCTTCCTGCTGCTTGCTGCTCACCTGAAAAGAAGCACAGTGAGCTGGCCTTGCTTTACGCTGCAGGTCAGGAGAGGAAGGCAGTGAACTGAGAACATGCTGGGGAGGAAGGAGAGGGAACTGCTTAGGACCCACGCTGATGTCTCTTGGTCCCTCTGAGCCCTTTAACACTGCTCACAGTTGCTGTTCTACACCCCCAGGCAGCAGATACATGCCAAAGTGCTCCGACAAGGAAGCCTATGGCAAGTCCTGAGGGGACTAAATAGCTCATTAAGTTCACCCACCCACCTAGGCCATCTCCAGCAGCAGTTCCATAGCCAAACTGCCCTCTCCATGCTGCCAAATTACTGCTCTGCTACACTTCTATTGGATTTGTATCACTCTGCAGTGAAAATGGTGACCTCTCTGTGACCACTCAGGTTTGTCACGTGTGTGCTGCACATTCCCTTGTGACAGCCCAGAGCTGGCCCTGTGGGCCCGGCGGTGGCTCACCGAGACCTGCTCACCCCCAGGGGTAAGCCCATGTTCCACCAGGGCCTGTGCGATTGCCCACAGGCGTCTTCAGGCTTTGCTCCCACCTGTTTTCATCTGCTCCCCCAAAAGCTGCAGTGTTTACTGTTAAATGAGGTGGGAGATATCAAGACCACCCCATACCATCGTGCAATGAAGCCTCACTTCAGTGGGAAAGGCCAAATTTTCCCAACCAGAGGCATCAGCTGGCTTTTCCAGTTTCCCCATCCTGCCCCCCACTGATGCGGCAGGGGCTGCCACGCAATGGAGATCGATTGGTGGAAATCTCGAGATGCCGATATTCTCATCATCGCCCAAATCTTCCAAAGGTGGCTACAGATCAGCTCAGTTGGCACAATTAAAAACAAAGGAAAAGAAAATAACCCCAAACCAAACCAATTCAAACAAAGACCCAACAATCCAAGGATGGGGAGAACATCCAACTGTTTTCAAACGGAACAACCAAAGCTTCAGACTACCCGAGCCCATTCACTGGGGGTTACCAAACAACTCGTCAAGTTCTTGTATCCACTCATCCCCTGGTCCGCTCTTAATGATGGAGTCCACCAGGTCTGCACCCTCCACTAAACTCGAGAATGACCCCCCTGCTCCTTCGTTACTGTAGCTGTAAGATATGTCCTGAGTGGGATTCCTCTCGTAGGCCTGGCCTTGGCTGCTCTGAGCAAAGCTACCACCTGGCATTTGCTGCGTCGGGGGCTGACTAAAGCCGGACATCGTGGGGACCCCTTGGCTTATTGCAGGCAGCACCATCGGCCTGGCCTGGCCGGCTCCTTGTTGCCCGGGTAATGGTTGCAACAGCTGCCGCCCCATGGCGGGGTTCAGGGCTCTTACTGCTCCACTCGTGTCCACCACTGCCTGATTAAGCCCCTGTGCGAAGTGCTGCTTGGACAGCCGCGGCTGCCCAGACTGCACGGGGTACGTTGTGCCGTTATTGAAGGGCCCCATTTCACTGCTAGTCCTTCCAGGTATACCTTGCAAGCCTCGCTGCTGCCAGCTTTGTGTTCCTTGAGGGATAGTCCCCATCAGGTTTTGAATTCGTGGTGCTTGTGGCCTCGGTAAGACCTGGCCCATGGGTCCTTTCATCTGCTGCTGATGCTGGGGAAGCGCAGAGTTTACCAGCATGTTCTGGCCAAAACTGCTGACCATGCCCACCGCCTGTCCAGAGGAGGGCTGCCTCGTTCCCTGGCCTGCGTTATGTGCCATGTTCATGCCACTTTGGTTTGGGTGCTGCAACATTTGGCTCATCCCTGTGCTTATACTGTACATCCCCGGCTGGCTGGACGAGGCGTTGCTGTAGGGAGCCATGCCCATGTCTGACTGGCCTGCGGTCGTGGGCAGTGTGCTTGGGTTCTGGGAGGGACCCACTGCCATCATGCTGGAGTTCTGGGCCATCATTCGGGATGTCCTCATGCTCTGAAGTGCTGCTTGGTTCCTCACAGCTGCTATATCCTGGGGAGAACCTACACCAAAAAGAGAGGAAGGTAAGAAAAAAACCAGAACCATATAAATATCAATTAACGTGTTGTTGCATAAGATAGACTCTGTAGGAGCCTTCTGCATCACAGTACCATTTCAGATCGCTGTGCTTTCTGAAATAATAGATTAGTGAAGGTTAGCAGAGAGGTAGAAAGTCACCCACCCCTGGGGGATGTGCTCGCAGTCTGATGTGAGTTGCATTTCAGAGATGATGTGGTCCCTACTCACCGGCTGCAGCCTCTGTCCTGACCCGCCACGTCCCCTCTGCTTGGAGGCGAGAGTCAGCACAGCTCAAGTGCTGCCCTAAAGAGCAATCGCTGATCGTGCTATTCAATTTGTGAAGGAGGACACTGCTCAGCAGATAACACCATCGATGCAGACGTGCAGTCTCGCTTCCCTTAAGACCTACTCGGGTACCTAAGCTACACAACTGCGAGAGCTGCAGGGCTATAACAGGCCTGTGCCTTTCTGTTACTTTGCTGGGACCAGAGATTAAATTTTCCAGAAGTGGCCTGGGAGTGAAAGTCCCCTTTCAAAAGCAAATGCGAGTCTCTCTTTTTCTGTGTAATTTTTACCCAGGACCAATGACAACATGCACCCTTCTCCACAAAAAAATCAGTCCCCAAGACTTCGAAGTTGCATACGCACTGTGCTTCAGTAGCACTTATCTTCGTCAGACCAGCCCAATTCAGCTTCTAGCAGGCAAATGAGAAAGCTTCCACTGGCCGCCTTCAATGGCAGCAAAGCAGCTGAACTTCAGTTAAACATCAGAAACTCTTTTAAATATCTCCATTGTCTTTCAAAAGTAAGCTTTGAAAATGGAAATGTCAGGCTCAGAAGGCAAATCAATTTTTTAATAGCTCAGGAGGCATAAATGAATGGATTTTCTATATCACTGTTACTGATTAAGTCTATGGAAAGAAGAAAAATTGGTTTTGTGGATATTTAAAGCAGGGAGAGTGTATTAATGAATCGATATTATAAGCACATTTTACTCTACCTTAGGCCAGCAATGGGAAACCAGAAAATCCTAACCTTGTTAAATTCCACACCGTGGCAGATAACTGAACCATAGCTGTGTCTTCCTTTTTTGGGGGGGAGGATGGGAGGAGCTATCAATTTATAGGAAGCTGATATGCTTCTGTATTTACTATCTTTATTTAAAAGCAATTAACAGAGGTCTGATTATGCCATGGGCTCATCGTGGTCGAACTAAATCAAAGTCTCTGCAGGTGAAGCTCCAAGAGTATGAGGCACGCAATTACCCCTGGCTTATTGGGGATTATTAAATGCAAGATGCAAATATAGAAAGGTTGCTTTAAGAGTCATGAACTACACGACAAAATCTGCATGTTCTTAAATCAGCCCCAACCTGCTGCCCCTTAGTGGCACAAAACGTACCTGAACATCATGGAGAATAGAGAATAGTGGGCCCTGCCACCCACATTGGCTTGGTTCCCATCAGAAATGGGTATGAAGGAAGGAAGTGTCACTTCTATAGTTCTATACTATATGGCTAAATCTCCTCTTTGCTGCAGCAGGGTAAGCCGTTGGAGAACGCTTTTAGCTCCAGCACACAGATAAATGAACCACTTTGTAGCATGAAGAGAGACCATCTGGATCTCACTTGCACAGGGCAAACGTAGTAGCAGCTTTTACTTTATCTATGCTATCATTAAACTGTTTTATCAATGATTGGCACTGGGGTCCCCTTGATTCTTCTTAATTTAGATCACCTCCTCCTTGCATGATTAGAAGAAACCTCTTTTTACAATGACTTCAGCAAGTGCTTAAGAGACAGATAATGTTAAAAACTTACTTCATGCCTCTTTAGTTATTTTAAAATTGAAAACAGCAGTTGAAAACCTCCAAAGGAGCCACTACCAGCAAGTGGTTCACACACTGCTTTTGTGAACTACCATGCCTGCCTAAGAGGCAGGAGTTCAGATAAGAAGTAGTTAAAAGAGAGATGCAACAGATGTTAAGAATTTGGGCCACCTTCTGGTCTCCCTTACACATAACCCACTACACTGGATTACATTCTTGTGACTAAATAGGAGAAATGGTGAAATACTTGTATTGAAATTAGCTCATTTATGAAAATTAATTCCTTGCTCTGTCAGATTAGCCTAAACTATCTTCTGCATTTCTTTTAAATAATGCATATGAAGGCAAGGTTTCAAAGATGCATTAACGTAGCAAAATTTTACATGTGCACCTCAAGTAATGCATGGCAGTGCACACACATTTTGATTTTGCAAATGAATTACTGGGGGAGAAATAATTTCACGTAGAATTTATGCTGCCAAAGATGAGAATGAGAAAACGATTAGAAGGAGCCACCCTGATCTACGCCAGCAGCAGATCTGTCTGCCTGTTCTCTTCCTGGGTACAAGACCTGCAATACTCTTGTCTCCCTTGTTTTCTGTTGCAGTTACACAACATGGTCATGAATACACAGCACAAGTGCATGTTCGTTTCATGTCCATTTAGAATCCATGGTTAGTGAGGACATTCAGCTGATGCTTTGCACCTAAAAAGCTCAGAATTTACTTTGTGTCCTAAGCTGAAATGATTGTACTTACATTCTTCAGTTACCTGCAAGCACATTGAAATAATACTTGCTTTTTTGAGATAATTTTAATATCAACTTATATCTCAGATATTTCACTGCTTCCCACACCTGACAGTTATCAGACACTTCTCCAGATAAAGATGACCTCTCTGAAATTCCCTGCTTATCAAAACAGATATGGTGGGGAATGAAGAGGAGTAAAACCAAGCTACAGTGAGAGGCACTAAGCTGAAAAAGAACACATAATGAGAGTGGAGGCAAATGAGACAAATCCATAGCACCCAGATGTCAAGGAAATTAGAAACTCACCTAAATATACAAACTTGGGCATTCCCTTTAGGTAAAAGATGTGGTATGTGCAGGTGTACAACAGCCTGACTTCCCGCTCTGGCACACTGCTTAAACCCTGGTCTTCACAAAACACACGAACTTTCACGTGCCCGCTACAGGGGCATACATTGACTCCAATATAGGAAAAATAATTTGACTTTTACCTTGGAACTGATTGACCTGTTGCACTGGATACGGGCTCCGCTGCTGCTGCAGATGCTGCCGAGGCAAATGTGACTGCTGCTGCAACTGCTGAAAAGGAATGAGGCAGAGAAAGCAGAAAAGAACAAGATTATTAATTAATAAGTGAGCTGAGAAAGTGGCTGGTGGCAAAAGTGCTGCAGCAGGACTGCGGCATTTCTTATCTAGCAAGCTGTTCTGGAGAGACAAGCAGAGGCATCTGAAGAGTCCTCCTGAGAGCACTTGGGCTACTCAGCACTTGAACTCCTTTTGGTTCAAAAAGGAATCAGCACTGAGGCTAACATAATCTCTCCTTACTCATAACCACTTCAACTCAACCTCTACAGCGGGAGCGTAACTGTCTTCAGGCTGAAAGGAGAGGGAGGAATGTGAAATAACCTTGCTCACCGAGGTCTAAGGGCAGCTGTAGCCACACGTCCTTTCTTCCCCCCGGCCCTGCTGAGATCCAGAGCTTTGTGCTCCTGGTACAAGACTTCCCTCCACCTCTGAATCCAAAACACTCAGCTGCAAGGAGTGTTGCACCCTGACCTGAGTGCTGCGGCCTAGGACCTTTCTCTAGCCAAACAGAAACGGCTGCTAAGGCACATTTCCTCTTGTGCTTCAGTGAATGGTATTTGGGGAGCAGGTGATTGCAAAATGCCTCCCTCCCTTGACCCAGCCCACACTGCTTTTCTGTGGTTATTTTCTATGAATACTTGCACATCTAAAACAGAATCAAGGGCTGATTACAGAAACAGTGAGTGTGTTTACAAGAGCTTTCAAAGCCTAGGGTATACTTGACTAAGCAATTACTAGAAGTACATATCTCGGTGCTTCATCTGCAGCTGTACAAATGCTGTGTCCAAAACCAAGGATGTGGAACAAAGGTAAGAAAATGGCAGATAGGAAAGAAACAAGTACTAATTCCTGTGCTCATAAACACGTGTTACAAACTATCAAAAAGATAAAGGGAACCTTGTTAGACATAATCTACCCAAAAGCCAGAAGCCTAAGGACTGTGACTTCGTCACTTTTCATCTATGCCTGCATGTTTGACAGCCACAGCCTTGTGGTTTTTCAACACCTTTAGGCTTGCCTCCAGCAGCCAAGGCAGTGACCAGCTCCTGCGTTTATGCACTTGAATTGGCCTAATTCACAATGTGGGAACATTATTTCACCCCCACTCTTCCACGCTTATTCACCTCTGAACCAATTCATGTGTATTTGTCCTGAATATTTCATGGAGCATCCTTCCTGTTCATCACGGGTGAATTTTCCTGTTTCTCAGCAGGACCACGAGAAGAGGGGAAGGCTATCAGTATTTCTGTGGTTATACAACATGCACAAGTTCTAATACAAATTAAAGCAGACCCCAGGCCTTAAACTGTATTTCCCCAGCAAGAGAGGTGAAACCAAGCTTAAAGCAGCTGCTGAGCTATCAGCAGTTATAAGTTATCGTTATATCAGTATAGCAGCTATCAGTTATCTACGTAACGTTAGGGGACTGCAAGTTTAAACTTAGGCATGAGCTTACAGGAACTGAAAAGTATGGCTTTCCGCTGACTTTCTCCTGGATAGTTTTTAAGACATTACCATTCAGACCAGGTAATTTAACATCTGTGTTGCAAAGCCTGAGAGCTCCAGGAGCCAGGTGACAGCTCCAATGCAGTGGTTCCCCACTGTCATGGTGAGAGGGGGTTTTACTGTTCTCCCACCTCAGCCTCTGGTTCCCCCCTTGATGCTGCCTCTTCCTCCTGCTAACCTAATTGCTCATGCTGTTGTGTGATAAACCAGATTAAGGAATGGACCGATGTAAATACTGACTTTTGGTGTTTGCTAGGTTACTTTTAACCTACGTCAATTCTTTGACCCAGGTCACTGTGTGGCTGTACAGACCTTTTGCCACTACAAGACCATAGTCAGAGGTAGGGGAAAGCACCAGCAAGTGTCACTGTAGCAGAATCTGCTTCTGCTAGAGTAAATACACCATGAGATAACAGGTTAAGAGCGAACTTTTCCAGTCTCTAAAATCCCATGTGACTGTCAAGCCCGCTGCTGGGAACAAGCATAATATTTGCCAAGCTCGTGGTAAGACTGAGGCAGATACCTCTTCCTAATAACCATTGCTGAAACACCACGATATGAGCCCCACAGAGAAAATTACCCAATACAAAAGGAAGGACTGGTGTTGCACTGTCTCTAGCACTCATGCTTTCTTAACAGCCCAGGACAAATGGATACTGTACCTGCTCCGCTAGGATCTGCTGCTGCTGCTGCTGCCTTTGCTCTCTTAGAAACTGTTGTTTCTGCTGCTCTATCACGTGGAGCTGGGCTCTCTGCTCAATCAGCATCTGCTTCATGATGGCTGCTTGTGGCTGGTTTCCCAGGAAGGGTCCCCCAGAGCTCGTGCCTGTGACCACGCTACTGGAGCCCGGTGGGACAGAAGGCTGCATAGGCCCTGTGGTCCGAGACAATCCCACTTGATGCTGCTCCTGTACAAAGAGAGAGAGAAGGCCTCATTACTCAGGGTGCTCCATGGGCAAGGGAAATTATGGCTCATTAACAAGAGGCATTGAGTCTGTGGGTGAGGACTGGGGCCTGAAGAAAGTCTGAGTCCTTGGAAAGATACTTGTGGCTTGTGAGCAGGCCACAGGCACGGGCTGTGCCCCACAGGGGGCAGGCAACTGGTTCCTCTTCTCTCCTGGAGTTCAAAGCCCCTTCAAGACAAAGCAAGAGCACTTTACAACTCATTAATGATAAAATAACAAAGTTGTGTACTAGGTTTATTTTCATTCAGGACACGTAACCTCAGAGTCATGCTTTTCCAAACTTTTCCTTCCTCACTGTGGAGACGTGAAATATACCATGCCATACCATGCCATACCATGCCATGCCATGCCATTTTCTCTCCCTTCCCACTTCCCTTTCTCCATAACAGCAGTTTCACAGAGTCCTCTGGACTCAGGAGCTGAGGTTTCAGGTGCACACAATGAACAGTGGGAGCTGGCAGCATTAATTCACTCTACATTGCACCAGAATCTCAGGGTTTAACTGCACACTGTGTTTATTTAAATAAAGATTTCCATCCTGCAGCCATGGACCAAAATCACATAGCTGAAAGGATGCTGGGCACTTGATGCCACAGACATCTTCTCCTAAAACCACCCTGCTTTCTCTCTATGTTTCTAATCCAATTTGCTGCCCTTTAGTGCTGGGAAAATGAAGCGACAGAAGGCCGGGGGTAAATCTCAAAGCCTCCCCTCCCCGCC